>NC_037544.1:4027201-4040273 GCF_001531365.2 Cynara cardunculus var. scolymus
TATTTTAGATTTTTTATATTTAAAATGAGATGTTTATCCTGTATTTGATTGTGTTTATCTGCAGTTAGTTACACGAATTCAGATATGAGAAGGGTCTAAGAGTTTTTGAGAGTTTTAAGAGTTTTTAAGAGTTTTATAAGATAGTATAGATAGAGAACAACAAATTTGGTTTATGTGGTTTGTCGAAAATAACACTTTTCGTATCTACAGTTTCGAAATTATTTCCCATGTTAATGTTATAATACGGTTTTATGTGGTTTTGAAAAAAAACAATAATGTTTTTATTTTTAAATAAAATATAAATTTGAAAATATCATAAAATTTTAAAAATAAATATTGATATAGTATCAAATTAACTATTTAAAAGTTATTCTTTTGTTATATAATTTCTTTAATTCAATTTTTTTATTATAATTTAATTTAGCTTTAATAACAAAGTAATTTATTTTTGATTTAATAATATATTTTTTTATAAAGATAAAAAAATTAAGTATTCTGTTAGAACATAATGATTTTCCAAATTATGTTTTAGATTTTTTATATTAAAAATAAAAATTTTATCTTGTATTTTATTATGTTTATCTACAGTTATTTACATGAATTCAAATATGAAGCTTTAATAAGTTGTACTTATACATTATTTTCTTGGAATCTTGAATTTTAAATAATATGCATCAATAAACAATATTTCATGTATAAAAACTAATTTTTAAAAGTTTTTATCAAATATTTCATAATATAAAATAGGTTATCTTGAAATTTAATATTTATCATAAATTATATTATCTTATCGACAATACTTTTAAAATCGAAAATTTGGTAAACTTCAGTGGGAACCCTCAAATTTGTCAACAATTTTATAATTAAAATATGTTAGAAGTTAGATTTTCTGTCCAATTTGGAATCATATTTAATATAAAATGTTGTTTGGTAATAATTTTTATTGGAAATAATATTTTAATAATAAATTAGGGATCGTTTATGATAACGATTTAGAATCATAACTGATAAAATACATGATAACAACTGAGAATTTCATCTGATAAGTGATAACATTTACTGAATATAAGACACTTACAAACAGTTCGTTTTGATAAATGAGACTGTTACTCGACAAAGTAACTGAAAAATAATGAATTTTTACCTGTAAGCCTTTACCTGATAAATATTTAATAAAAATGGCTCTTTTCTAATGTTGCATTGTGTTAAAAATCTTGTATTTTTTTTTTTAATTTAGAATAGTCATTTTTTTTTATTTGTTTGCATTCTTTTTTTCTTATTATCTATACTATATTATAAAGCATTTGACAAAAACTCTTAAAAACCATCTTTTACACATGAAGTACTGCTTATTGATGCATATTACTTAAAATTTAACATTACACGTAAATTGTGCGTAAGTACAACTTATTAAGCTCTATGTTTGAATTCGTGTAACTAACCGTAGATAAGTATAATCAAATACAAGATAAAATTCTTATTTTAAATATAAAATATAATTAAGATAATTATTGAGTTCTAACATGATACTTAGTTATTATCTTTATAAAAATTATATTATTAAAGCAAAAATAAATTATTTCGTCATTAAACCAAAATTAAATTAAAAAATTACACAAGAAAATGAAAACTTTTGTATTTTTTTTTAAAATTTTTATAACATCTTCAAATTTATATTTTATTAAGAAAAAAACGTTATTGTTTGTTCAAAACCACATAAATCCGTATTATAACATCGACAGATTCCAAAAAAAATAAAATGAAACATTAAAATCGAGATATCTCTTGTTGTATTGTGCGAGTACCCTTTTAGTCTCTATTAAGTTCATACTGTATCTAACTTTTATATTTTCTTTTTCTCGTCTCTTCTTTTTCAAGAACAATCTATTCGACTTCTTTTTGAGTAAAAATACGATAACTTTAAAACCAACAAAACTGTATCGATCCGAGTACTGAGTGAAACGTTATATATCCCAAATACGCTAAATGTCACAAAAATTTATTACGAAAAGACATAATGAAATACAATTTGTAACATCTTAAAAATACTTTGGTAACAATTTTTTTTTATTAACCTGGATATCCAACCCGCTATGTGCACCGACTAATCCCAAGACAACCACCAGCTTCGCAGGTATCCTAGAGTCACCACATTTTTATATGTTTTTCATATATGAAACAACTGTGAAAGTACAGTATTATGTCATATGTGAAACATTCAATACTATTGTTTTCCACACACAAAACAATCATGATTCATGAATATTTCACTTATGACACACTGTTGTATGAAACACAGTATTTTCATATGTATTATATCATATTTCTGTTCATATGTTGAATTTTTAAACATAATTAAACACATTAAATGAATTAATTAAATAGAGCAAAAAACCCATGTCGACTAAAAAACCGTTGACCCATGGCTACTATTTTTGTCCTAATTATGTATCCAAGTCGACCACACCAAGTGACACATAATTATTGGTGAATAAAAATCCAAGGAGGAATAAAAATCTCCTTGTGGCCACGGAGGTTCAAATGCGGTGATTCCGAACTATCTGTAAAGTAGGTGGTCGCTTTGTGATTAGTCGGCTCGCATAGCGGGTTGGACATCCAGGTTGATAAAAAATATTGGTGAAATTACACTTTTATCCCTCTTTACTTCTAATTATTTATTTTTGAACACCCAAACTATAATAGTTTATTCTATTCGGTCCTCTAATTAAGTCTTGTTATTGCAAGAATATATGATTTCTTAAAACAACGACAATCACCTGTGCACATATTTAGGGACGGGCCCATAAATTTTTTCAAATGGTGGCACCATTTGACTATAAGAAAAAAAAAATAGGGAAATTTTTTCAAACGGTGGCACCGTTTGACTATAAGAAACAAATATACGATTTTTTTTAAATGGTGGCCCCTTTTGACTAAGAAAATGACACTAACAGAATTCGAACTTGGGTTTGTGGTGGAATAAAAATCTTGCAAACCAACTCTACCAAATAAATTTTGTTCTCATTGTAGTTTCAAAATACATATGGTGGCATATAACAAATTAATACGGTTGCACCTTTCACGAACCTAAATTTTTTTATCCTTCGACGGAGGAATAATATGGTGGCATGTGCCACTGTATGCCCTGTAATAGGTCCATCCATGCACATATTCGTTGTTAGGTCATGTGCAATTTAAAACATAGCGACGAAACAGAATAAAGGACTTCAATGCAGATCCATGCAAAAATATGTAATCATACAAAAAAAGTGAAAGCTCGTACTTTTATTTGTGGATTCATATGTTTTTAAATCACTTGTTTCGTTCTTGAACTCTTTCAAGCTGAGAACTCAGTTCACAAACAATAACGATTTGTTTTCCACTAGTATCCACTTGAACAAAATAATCAATGTGTTGAGACTGCTACGAGGTTAGCGTTCTCTCTTGGATAGCAATGTTGGTTGTGGTTTTGGGAGAAGGGAATTTTGAGTTCTGGAAGAGAATAATGTAGTTTTGTGGTTTGCAATGCGTTTTTCAAATATCAGATATATTTCATCATCTCTGTCTCCTGATAATTAGTAACATCGACACCTTTGAGATGCTCGTTGAGGCATGTAAGTGTTTATGTGTGTTATTGTGCCGATATCAAAACCTTCACATCATTGATTTATATGTGATTTTGTCAAGATGGAACTGTCGGTCAAAGAAATCAAGAGAAACGTATTTTTTGTGCCACACATCATGGTTTCACTATGTTGCCTTTCCAAGTTCTTGAATTTTATATGATGAACATTATACGTGTAGTTAATAATTCAGGTCAGTCTAACATATTTATCCTTATGAAGTTGGGTTGGATTCCAGTGAGAAGTAGAATTAATATGAGAAGTATAAGAAGAAATCTCCACCCTTGGATACACATTAAGATGAGATGCACCAAATCATTCCTCGTATCAAGTGTGATTCATTGGTGGGTTTAAGATTAAAAGTGATCAAAGATTCGTATTCTTTTTTTTTTTATTAACCTGGGATATCTAACCCGCTATACGGGCCGACTAATCGCAGGGCGACTACCTGCTTTGCAGGTAGTCCGAAGTCACCACATTTGAACATCTGTGGCCACAAGGGGATTTTTGTTCCTTCTTGGATTTGAACCTGAGACCTCCAAGCACTTTTGACCTTTGGAGCCAAGCTCAAACCAATCAGACACCACCCTTGTGGTTATGGTTCAGATCCCTTTTTACGTTTCTCACATTAATTCTCATTCTCACATGATTCTTCGTCTATGAAGCTACGGAAAGATGGTACAAAAATATAAAATCGTAGCCAATAAGTCAAAAAACACCAAAATCACAGTTTGTTTAAAAGTCAATCGATGAAAAACTTAACTCGTTAATCGTTAAAATATTAAACGATACAGGAAAAAAAAGTCAAGAAACGTTAACAAGCTCGAAGAATTACATAAAAACTTTACTTCTTTTAATCCAACTCAATGAAAGAAAAAGCTTACGAAACAAAAAAAAACCCGCAAGAGTATTTATTTTTCAGATCCCCGATTCTATTGCCATGAAATCCATTATGAAAACCAAAGGGTTTTTAGCCTAACAGTATCGTAGTCCTTGGACTCCTAGGAAGTCAGGGGTTCAAGTCTCACCAAATGTGAGGATGGTGTGTGAGTTTATTTGTTGCATTTGTCGTATATAAATATTATATAGTTTTAAAAAATGCATTATGAAATTTAATTGACCATGAGGGTTACTTTTGACAATTTGTGTTAGAATATAGGGTGAAATTGTAATTAGCATAAACTATAGGTGCTAAGTTTAAAACTTCTAAAACCCCCGGATATTTGGGGCGATGAAATTTAGGGAACGCGTCAATCTCATCTTTGAAAAATCTAGAAACAATCAAAGTCAATCTGGGCCCACACATGCTTGTGGGTCCTACTTGCCAGCTGTCATGACATAATCCATTCATCATATTTTTTGCTAATAACACGTGCTACTTAGACCGATTGATTTAAATATTCAGATTTATTTATATTACTGCTATTACCCAAAATAACATTTTATATACTTTATATTAATAAAATAATCATTTTATAAAACGATCGTATTTTGGAGCAATTTTAATTATAAGGTACGGATAAATATTATATATATATTATTTGTAGGACAAAAATCAGATATTATATTTGAAAATGGGTAAATCGTTCTCAAAAAGTGAAAATTGCTTCTATGAGGGCGATTTTGACCTCTATTTCGTCCTCTAGTGAAAACAAATCTTGTTGGAACTGTCCATATCCGGTTCATCCTTCGGAACCATATCACATCCCGAATCTGATGAAATAGGACGAATTGAGACGGTATTTTGTAAATACGTAATTATCTTGAATAGATTAACCATTTCTTTCTTTTCTCAGCCAAAAATATCTTTTAATGCCCAAAATTGCCATCACTTTTGTAATGGCAATTGGAATGATATTAACTCCTATTTATTCATTATCTATGTCACGCCAGATGTTTTATGGATACAAGTTATTTAATACTCCAAACTCCTMTGTTTTTGATTCTGGACCGCGCGAGTTATTTGTTTCGATCTCCATTTTTCTACCTGTAATAGGTATTGGTATGTATCCCGATTTTGTTCTTGACACGTCAATAACGATTTGACGAGACATCGAGGACGATTTTTATTGGTATTTTATCTTTTTATGACCAAATGTAATATATATAAATCTTGTATTATTCTCTATAAAATTGTAGTGATCCAAACATTTCTATTCTCATAACTCTTAACCCGCCACTTTGAGCATACATGGAACCATTAGCACTTTATCGTGATTTCATATTTGTGTTAAAGGTTGTGATGATAGATTATGTTTAAAGGTTAAGAGTTGTGAGAGTAGAAGTATTTTAATCATTACAATTTCATAGAGAATACTATATATATATATATATATATATGTATGTATATTACATTTGATCCTAAAAAGACAAAATACCAATGAAAATCACCCTCGATGTCTCGTCAAATCGTCATTGATATGTCAAATCGTTGCGTCATCAGTTATCTTCACTAGAAGACGGAATAGAGGTTAAAATCGCTCCCCATAGGGCGATTTGGACAAAATGAGGGCGATTTCACACACACACATATATATATACATATATATATATATATATATATATAAGATATAATATCTGATTTTTGTTTCCTAAATGATGTACATGTGGGATTCATTTGTACCTTATAGTCATTTTGTAAAAAATCTCTGAAAAGTGGTCATTTTGTTAGCACACCATATATAAAATGGTCATTTTGGGTAATTTTCCTATTTTAAACTGTAAAAAGTTATACCATATAGTGCGATCTTGTACATTTTATACGGTTTGTACTTAACGTACTTTATGCTTAAAATCCAGTAATTATAAAATTAAAACTCCATTATAAAATCGATTATAAACGTGACGGTAGTCCAAACAAATAAAGTTTAAATACATCTCATTTCTCAAACACATACTACATAATAACAAATAATCTAAAAAGTACAAAATTAACCTTAAGAACTAAAAATATTATATAATAGGCCAATTATTTTATGTATATTTTATACAGACATTATAAAAACATAAATTATGTGGTGTGGTATGGTCTGAATCATGTTTTGTTAAACCAAAACCGCAAACTGCACCACATAGTGTGATTTGGTCAAATGTAAACCGCAAACCTCATTGTAGGAGTTCTAAACTGCAATTTACGGTAAGGTGTAGGCAGTTTATGCAGTTTAGATGAACACCCTTAATTTACGGTTTGTAGTCCATGCCCTTTATTAATATACCGTTCACATTTCATATGTTTTCTTCACTCACATACTACTCAGAAGGTATGAGAATATTTTTGAGAATGTAGTTTATGTATGGATAAAACTGTTTCTATGTAATCTGTGTGTATAGATTGAAAATATCTTTGAGGTATGTTGAAGCCCTCAATCTCTCTGTATATATACATACATACATTATTGCATCTGGGAATCGAATTCGATTGAACCCAGTCAAAGGACATAAGATTTTGCTTTTATAGCGATGATTCTTATCTGAAATTTGCAAAGGATGCTCGCTCTGGGCCTATGTCGCAGATTTAGAACCTACACGACCATTCCATCCTTTCTTGTACGAGCGCCCTAAAAATAGAACCGAGATGGAGGAGGAGAGGCGGCAGGTTGAGGATGAGAGAAAACAAAGAACCCTAGGTTTTGGAGGAGAAGCTGAATGGAAAAGGAAAATAAAGCCGATGAATATGGAAGGGTTTTAAGTAAATATTAAATGACAAAAGCTTGAGAAAATTGGAGAGGAGATAAATCTGGTTTTAGCCCTTAGAAGAGGCCACGTCATTGGACGCGGTTTCTTCTTTAATATATATATATATATATTGAAAAATTCTCCTATTAACAAACCAGTTATAACCGACAATCAAGAGTTGAGGTCAAACACTCTAAATTATTGGAGTGCCACAAAGTTTTTAAGGTGTGATGTATGACAACAAATCTGTTTATTACATGTACAATTACACATTTATAGACACATTTTTGTACTGTTACTTAATGAGCCATGACACATCATAATCTGTATTCTCGAAATCTTTTTTTACGAAGGAAAGGAAATGAAATTGAGAAAATGGGGAGAAAGTAAAGAAAAAGAGGACTTATATTCTCGAAACCTTTTATAGGAGAGAAAGAAAAGGAAATGCAGGAAAATAATTATAAGTTTCCTTCCAAAACTTTCTTTCCAAATATGAAAGGAAATAAAAGGAAAAAAAAAAGTAAAACCCCTTTAAAATGGTTACAAAAATTACAATATTATTCAACCTTTCGTTATAAAGCATATATTTTTAAAGGGGTATATTTACAAAAATGACATATTTAATTTCCTTACTTTTCCTGCCTTTCCGAAAACACAAATAAAAAAAGAGTATTTTCTTTTCACTACAAATTCGAGAACACAATCACAAGGGTGGTACCTGATTGGTTTGAGTTTGGGATCAAAAGGTCAAAAGTGTTTGGAGATCCCAGGTTCAAATCTAAGAAGGAAAATAAAAATCCCTTTTGTGACCATGGAGGTTCAAAAGTGATGACTCCAGACTAGCCGCAAAACAGGTGGTCACCCTATTATTGGTGGTATTGGAAACAAACGACTGTGATGACGAACTCTTTAGAACATTGATGTGTACAAATATTTTGTTTTATGAGGAGTTTAAATATAGACCAATGTTTCCTCTATCTTACTTAAGGTTAAGCTTAAGAGAGTGATATACATCTATACTATATTATAAAACATTTGACAAAAACTCTAAAAAACTATTTTTTATACATGAAATATTATTTATTGATGCATATTACTTAAAATTCAAGATTACAAGTGATTTTGCGTAAGTACAACTTATTAAAGCTTCATTTTTAAATTCGTGTAACTRACTGCAGATAAACATAATCAAATACAGGATAAACATCTATTTTAAATATARAAAATCTAAAATATAATTAAGATATCATTGAGTTCTAACAAAATGTTCAATTATTATCTTTATAAAAAATCTGAAATATAATTAAAGATAATCATTGAGTTCTAACAAAATGTTCAATTATTATCTTTATAAAAAATCTGAAATATAATTAAAGATAATCATTGAGTTTTAACAAAATGTTCAACTATTATCTTTATAAAAAATCTAAAATATAATTAAGATAATCATTGAGTTCTAACAAAATGTTCAATTATTATCTTTATAAAAAATTATATTTGACAAAAACTATTAAAAACCATTATTTATGCATGAATTATTGCTTATTGATTCATATTACTTAAAAATTCAAGATTACAAGTGATTTTGCGTAAGTACAACTTATTAAAGCTTCATTTTTAAATTCGTGCAACTGACTGCAGATAAACATAATCAAATACAGGATAAACATCTATTTTAAATATAATTAAGATAATCATTGAGTTCTAACAAAATGTTTAGTTATTATCTTTTTAAAAAATTATATTGTTAAACCAAAAATAAATTACTTTGTTATTAAATTATAATAAAAAAATGTATTAAAGAAGTTACATAAAAAAAATGAAAACTATTAAATAGTTAATTTGATAATAATATCGATTTATTTTTTTTCAAATTTATATTTCATTCAAAAATAAAAATATTATCGCTTTCTCAAAACCACATAAAATCGTATTATATCGATAAAGACGAAGAATAAAAACTAAACATGAAAATTGAGATTTATCTCGTTGCATTGCGCGAGCACCCTTCTATTTATATTATAAAGCATTTGACAAAAACTCTTAAAAACCATTTTTTATGTATCAAGTACTGTTTATTAATGCATATTACTTAAAATTTTGAGATTACAAGTAAACCATGCGTAAGTACAACTTATTAAAGCTCGATGTTTGAATTCGCGTAACTAACAGCTGATAAACATAATCAAATAGAGGATAAACATCTCATTTTAAAATATAAAAAATCTAAAATGTAATTAGGATAATTATCGAGTTCTAACAAAATAATTAATTATTATCTTTATAAGAAAATTATATTATTAAACCAAATATAAATTACTTCGTTATTGAATCTAAATTAAATTATAATAAATTAAAAAATTACACAAAAAATGAGGAGTTTTAAATAGTTAATTTTGATACTAATATCGATATATTTTTGTCAAAATTTTATAATATCTTCAAATTTATATTTTGTTCAAAAATAAAAACATTATTTTTCTTTTCAAAATTAAATAAGATAATATTATAACATCGACTGAGATAAAGATTAAAATAAAATATTAAAATGAAAATGTATCTCACTATATTATATAATTATCCTTCTAGTTAATTATAATGTAAACAAAACATATGTGGTCATATATTTATCCAAAAACATCAAATTCTGAAAAATAAAATAAAATAAAAAATCGAATCCCGTGAGTTTCTCGTAAAGAAATCTAGAAAATTACAAAGACCACAACATTGGTTTTGTATTTTATGGTGTTTTGAGTCTCGAGTCACAACTTGATGTCCATTTTTGTTGCCGAGTCCACTGCTGGATCCATCCATGACTCCATTTCTCTCTCTCTTTCCATCTTCTTAAATGGCCAACGGAAGTGGTGGACTCTCCTTTGATTCAGATCTCATCCCACTGCTCCGATAACCACACCGCTAATGGACGCCGGAGATGATCATATGCATCGTTTCAACCTCTACTCTTCTCCCTCTCATCATGATCATAAACCGTTAAACGAGATGGATTTCTTCGCCAATAACGACCTACATCATCAGTCAAACTTCAACGATGATGATAACTCCGATCACCTTCATCATAACATCAACGTAAGTCTATGATTTTACTATCTGATCTGTATATCAGTTGTTACCAAACTATCTTCAATCTGAATTATGTCGTAATCGAACTTTATTTTTGAGGTCAAATTCTATGAAAACCGTCTTAATTTTGAAATTCACAGTCTGGAAAGCATAGAACTAGAGGAGTGGATATTTTTGAGGTCAAAATCGATGAGTATTGTGAACACGCAACGAATCCGATTAACCTGTGTTGATTTTGGCGATCGGAGTGTTTATTTTCTTTTCGATTCTTTTTTTTTTCTGGTTAATTGAATCGATTGTAAACTATATATGCAGACTGGTTTGCATCTTCTTACTCGGAACACAAACAACGATGATCAGTCGGTACCGGATGATGGAATGTCTATGAATTGTGAAGATAAACAAACGAAGAATAAGGTATCACATGATTACATATATAACAAAAAGTTACTGTGAGATTGGATTATCAATTTGAAATTTATCAAAATATAGTTGGCAGATGTTCAAGTCGAACTAGAGAAAATGAACACCGAGAATCAACGATTAAAACAAGTGTTGGATCAAGTGACGAGCAATTACAATTCACTCCAGATGCACATGACGACGATGATGAAACAAAAGCAAGAAGAAAAACCCAACGACGATCGTAAGCCTAGCAAAGATGGTGGAGGAGATATGGTGATGGTGCCGAGGCCGTTAACAGATCTAGGTTTAGCTGCTCCGGCCACCGTGGATACCGATGAGAATTCCCGGTCGTCCTCTGAGGGGAGAAGCCATGATGAAATTCCACGATCGCCTAACACTAATATTGATGGTAGAGATCGTAGAGAACATAGCCCGGAACAGGTTTTGGGTTGTTCTAACAAGGTTCCGAGATTGAATGATTCAAAGAATGATGATAATATCGATCAAGCTACGGAAGCAACCATTCGAAAAGCAAGGGTATCTGTTCGAGTCAGATCAGAAGCACCCATGGTACGTCTGTAGTTTTTAGAGTAAACATGCATCAAAACTAGAGCCTATAAGAACCGGTTAGCACCGTCCTTGAGCCTGGTTTCATAAGCCATAAACCACCTTTTCCAATCTTTGGAGGAGTTGCTATATCTATACCTTTTGATTACATTAGATATCAGATAAAGATAAATATATGTTAACCACAAAAATATATTTAACTTAAACAATTAACAATTTGAATCTAAACAATTTGCATCATAGCTAGGTTGATGAAAGACCTTAAACACATGTAAAATTGGACTCCAAAATTTCGAAGGCCCTGTTCAAAATCTCGCATTTAACATGGTAAAAATATGGTCCTACCAAAAAGAAAAGCACGGTCACTTTAAGTACCGATCTGGGTCTAGTGGTTCAAACTGGTCCTGGACTTGTTCTGGCCAGACCCAATTTCCTTTCTTTTTATTGGAAAAAGAACTCAATTTCGTGCTTTCACAAAAACAATAACTCACCCACTTTTTGCTAAACATACCCTCATCTTGATTTGAACCATATCCTATGATATACTTCCCGTCACACTTCTCTCTCATCGTCACCTCAATTAATTTTTTAATTTGAAGTTACATTTTATATACCCTTACTTTTAGTTATTTAATTTGTTTTATATTATTTATTTTTCATTTTACATCTTATCATATTTATATACATAATTATATATTAACTAAAATATATTTATTTTACAAGTTATATCATTATAATCGTCTAGTCAACACTTTTAAAATAAACTTACTATTGAATATTTTTTATTATGATATATTTTTAATACATACACTTTAAACTTAAGGTATTGAAAATACGAATTCCACTAAAATACTTAATTAAAGAGTTTTAAAATATCGTAATATATCGAATTTAATTGGTTCTATACAAATAAATAATTAAATATTAATAAAAACATTTATTTTTAGTTAATAAATTATTAAAATTAATAGTAACATACTATTAATTAATATAAATAGGGTATCATATAGAAAAATAAAAAGTAAGAGGAAAATAGATAAACATCATGGGCTTAAAGATAATTGATACTTGATAGTATTTTGATAAAAATCCGATTCATATAAAGAAAAAATTATGTTTTATTCGGTTTGGAATATTCTTTTCAATTGGTGAAGGCACGGTAAAGATTGTTGCAACAACAATGGTTGTGGGGTAGAAATATTGGTAATTGGTGGACAATAGTGGTTTTGGAGGTAGAAATAGGGGTAATTGGTGGACAGTAGTGGTTGTGGAGGATGTGAAGATGGTGGATAGTGGTGGTGGTGGCGATTGACAATAGTAGAGAAGGTAGTTCTGACCTATATAGTAGAGGTAGGTATAATGGTGGGCAGTGGTGGTGGTTATGATGGAGGTGGTGGTGGAGATGGACGGTTATGGTTGCGGATGACATGAATATGGTAGATAGTGGTAATGGTAGCCGACAATGGTAGTGGTAGCAGGTGGTGGTGGGAAGTGATAGTGGTAGCCGATGGTGGATGTGAGGTGGCCTATGGTGGTGGCGATGAACGGTGTCGGTCGGTCATCGACGATGGTTGTGGATGTGGTGGAGGAGGTTGTGTTAGAAGAGAAGGTGAAGGTGGCCAACAGTGGTAGTGGTGGTGGCAATAGACGGTGGTGGTCAGTGGACGACGATGGTTGTGGAGGAGTTTGTAGTAGAAGAGAAGGTGGACGTGGCCAATGAT
>NC_037544.1:4041798-4050218 GCF_001531365.2 Cynara cardunculus var. scolymus
AATTATTTAATAACCTTTATGTAAGCTTTTAATTGAAAATGACGATTATTATTAATTTTCTAATATTTATCATTTAATTTAATATTATTCGTGATTTATATTAGATTTTACGGGTTTTAAAAATTATACGAATATTAAAAGGAAGTCACTTTATATAGACAATAGTTACATGGGCAAGTAATTGTAGATACATAATTAGTCAAAATATACACACGAGTGACTACCTCTATTTTATACAACTCTAACCAAGTATATGAATTACGCTATTAGATATTTATAAATATATTATAAAATATTTGACAAAATTTTTTAAAAAATCTAAAATATAATTAGGATAATTATTGACTTCTAATAAAATACTTAATTATTATCAATATAAAAAATTATATTATTAAACTAAAAATAAAAAAAATGAATTAAGGAAATACACAAGAAAATGAGAAATTTTAAATAGTTCGTGTGGTACTAATATCAATATTTTTTTTTTTCAATTTTTTATGAACTCATCATATTTATATTTTATTCAAAAATAAAAACATTACGCTTTCTCAAAACCATATTATAACATCGACTGAAACAAAAAAAGAATTAAAACAAAACATTAAAATCAAGATGTATCTCGCTGCATTATGCAAGTACCCTTCTAGTTAAAAAAATATAATGTATGTGGATATGTATTAAAAACAATATTATATGTATATATAATATAACTTAAAATAATAATATATATAATGGATAATATATATATATATATATATATATAATATATGTAAATTAATATATAAAACAATTATAGTAATAAAAAATATAATATTATTTAATTGATTACGACATTTGATAGTCTTTAAGTAATGTTCAATTTTCAAAATATTTAACATATCATATTAAGAGGTACAAATAGCAATACCGTTTAAATAGGGCAATGCAATTGGACAACACTATTTATACCCTTTCAATGTTAGCCCATGTGTTGAGTTCTTGAACGACCTATTATTGGAACAAGGTCTATTTGTGTATATGTCATAATCATCACCATAACAACTAAGGAGAGGACACATTATTTAAATATATGACGAAGTTAAGTTTACAGGGATGTTTGGGATTGTTTATAAAAAAATTTATTAATTTATTTTGGTGTGACAGCGGTAATAAGTATTTTTAAGTGTTTTTGGATAAACGACTTATATCGGTGTCAAAACGGTAATAAGAAGTTTTTCAAGAAATTAAACCCTTCTGACTTATAATAAATTGATAAGTGCTTTTGTAGAAAAACGTAAATTGTTTCAAATAAGCAATCCCAAACGCCCTCTACACTGATTATTAATTTCATCTGTATTTCGAGTTTCGATTTTATACATGTGATTATGTGAATAACATATATGGTGAATTATGATAATTTACCTCAATTTTTTTATTAGATTTACTAGTCAATATAAGTTTAATTTTACAACTTCTTTTTTGAGTTTTTTATTAGCCTGCAAATCTAACCCGCTATGAGAGCCAACTAATCACAACACCATCTTCTAACATATTGATTTTGGGCATGATATGGGTTATATATATATTTGACGACAACATTTGTATATAAATTGGCGAATTGCGAATTTGTGTGACCATGTTTTAAATCGTTTTTGTATAAATCTTTAATACTGAATTATTAATAATTTCTTCTGTAGTTTTAAAGTCAATTAGAAGGTTATTCATGAGAGTTTACATGCATTAACAAGAATTTTTTAAATATAGGATTTATTGGGTTTGTTTCTTTACAAAAATAAAAATAGAGATCCCAGTTACAACTTATATTATTTGATTAGTTTTTTCGTATAGATCACAGATGGATGTCAATGGAGAAAATACGGGCAAAAGATGGCAAAAGGAAGTCCATTTCCTCGAGCATATTATCGGTGCACCATGGCTGTCGGTTGCCCCGTTAGGAAACAAGTAAGTTTCTTGTAATTTAATTCTCAATCTGAAGAAAAGAGTGTAAATTATGTATTTGGCCCTTCATCTATATCTATTACATAATAAACCTCTATGTTTGCATTTGGTCCTCACACTAACGATCGTTCATAATGTCCGTTCAGTCCGTTAAAATAGGGAAAAATGACAAAATGACCATTTGCCCCTCATAGTTAACGGAGGCGGTGGAAGGATGTTAAAACGAGAGGGACCAAATCCCAAACAAAATATAAACATTGAGACTTATTATGTAATAAATAAATAAAAAGGACCAAATCTATAACCTTACCCATACCACAAGGACTAAGGGGTTGTTTGTTTACTTCCTAATAGTTCCATTAAGAGGTAACTTTTAAATCATTAAGAGGTGAATCTTGTTTGACAAAAAAACGTCTGTCTCTTAGTGGCTCTAAAATCATCTGAATGATTTTGTATCATGGGTCTCCCTTAATCATTAGGAGCCCTAATTTCATTATAAACAATTATTAAACAATTATACTTCATTTTGCACTATATCATGAGAGCCTCTTAATTATTCTGACCACTTAATTATTCTGCACCAAACCATTCATCAACCGTAAAACAATCCCTAAATAATTTTGAAATTTATGATTTTTTATTTTACAATGTGTTTGAATTAATAGGTACAAAGATGTGCAGAAGATAAAACGATTCTGATCACCACCTACGAAGGCAATCACAACCACCCTCTGCCACCGGCCGCCATGGCCATATCCTCCACCACTTCCTCCGCCGCCAGGATGCTACTCTCGGGATCCATGCCCAGCTCCGACGGCATCATAAACTCCAATTTCTTAGCAACAACTCTCCTCCCTTGCTCCTCCGGCATGGCCACCATCTCAGCCTCCGCTCCTTTCCCCACAGTCACATTAGACCTCACTCAACAGCAGATGTTTTCCGGCCAAAACGCCGCCTTACTCCCCCAGATATTCGGCCAGGGGTTATACAACCAGTCCAAATTCTCAGGGCTTCAATCATCTCAGGATACGGTGGCCGGAACCTTATCGGAAATGAACCAAGGGCCGTCACGAGCCGCTTTGGCCGACACCGTGACTGCCCTGACAAATAATCCAAATTTTACTGCTGCTTTAGCGGTGGCTATTTCGTCTATCCTTGGTGGCGGCGGCGGTGGTGGCGACGACGGATCTCACCCCAACAGTGCTGTAAACAATACCATCTACGGCAACAACAACAACGGCAGCGTTGCAACCAGGAACGATAAAGACAAGAAATCTTGTTTTCGAGGGAATTAATAAATAATAATTAATAATTAATAATTAATTTATTGATTTTATTATATTTAGTTTTTTGTTTAATCATGATACACATTTATTCAAATTTCCCATTTTCTTTCTGGTGATATTTTATGAAGGAAGTTGGATGAAGTTTTTGCTTTGAATAATGTAATCGTTCTTGAATCATTTTTATAAAAATAACCATATTCACATTCCCTACCCCCTAATTCCTAATTTCTAAGAAGAATGTAATTTGAATTAAAACCATCGAAATAGCAATGTGTGTGTATATATATATATATATATATATATATATATATATTAGAAATATACTCGTATAATGTAGCGAGATAGATTTTGATTTTAATATTTTATTTTATTCTTTATCTCAGTTAATGTTATAATCTTATGTTATTTTGAAAAACATCATGATATTTTTGTTTTTGAATAAAATATAAATTTAAAAATATCATAAAAAAATAATAAAAAATTAGAATCAAATTAACTTTTTAAAATTCCTCATTCTTTATATAATTTTTCTAATTTAATTTTTTTTTATTATAATATAATTTAGGTTAATAACGAAGTAATTTATATTTAGTTTAATAATATAATTTTCTTATAAAGATAATAATTAATTATTTTRTTAGAACTCGATAATTATCCTAATTATATTTTAAATATTTTATATTTTAAATGAGATGTTTATCCTTTATTTGATTATGTTTATCCGCAATTAGTTACACGAATTCAAACATGAAGCTTTAATAAGTTATACTTAAACATAATTTACTTGTAATCTTGAATTTTAAGTAATATGCATCAATATACAGTACTTCATGCATAAAAAACGAGTTTTAAAAGTTTTTGTCAAATGCTTTATAATATAGTATAGATATATGACTTAATAAACAAAAGGTAGAAGCATTCAACATTACAAAAGCATCATAGAAGATGGACTAAAACCCTAAGATTTCGACTTACTGATCGGTGCAAGGGATGGGGCGCATGAGCAACAATGATCAATGTTTTCTCTAAATCATATGATCAGGACTGCAGACAAGGGCTTCAGGGTCTAAGGTTGAGCGTGGGCTCTAGGTTCAGGGGAGATGATGGATTCGAATAATTAAACTTTGATATTCTTGTCATTAATTACAAGATTTGATTAAATTTGTTATTCAAATTGAAAATTTAAGCTGCATTGATAGAGCCGTTTATACGGAATTCATACATTGTGTTAGGTTTCGACTACTTTAAAACTACATAACTTTTTTTTATTGACATGAACATTGTTGTGAGAATTTTTATGGTGTTATATTACTCAAAATCTTAGTGGAAACGTTCGAACAATTGCAACGATATGAGGTTTTACGGATCATGAACTGGCTTTTGATGCTGCACACTCGAAGTCTATAACATAGGTTTGTGAATCCAACGAAGGTGGACCTTCTGGAGAAATTAAGGTTGTTTACCTAAACACTTATCCGGTAAAGCACTTACCAATAAAATTCATTATCGCTTACTTACCGGGTAAGATTTTATTCACTAAAACACGTCGTATGCAACAATTTATCCCTGTAAGTGCTAACCATGGTAAGAGTCTTCGTCCTCACTTACCGGGTAAGACTTTCGATTATTGCCTTAGCTCTTACCGGGTAAGATTTTTAGTCATTGTCATATTCATCCTGTAAGGTAAAGTGACTTGGTAAGCGCTTATCCGGTAAACGTTTGATAAACGTCACCTAAGTTATGCTTTATTTTAGTAATCAAACTTCGAAATATTTTTAATGTTGAAGATTTTTGTAGATTTCGTTCATAATGAGTTAAAGTTCTTTTTATTTTTTTAGGTTTTCATTTTAACTTAACCTTAAAAAAGAATACAAGTACCAGAAGGTCTCAGGTTCAAATCCAAGAAGGAATAAAAATCCTCTTGTGGCCACGGAGGTTCAAATGTGGTGACTTCGGGCTATCTGCAAAGCAGATGGTCGCCCTAGGATTAGTCGGCTCGCATAACGGATTGGATATCCAGGTTAATAAAAAAAATACGAGATGACCCATAAAAAGTGAATACGAGATGAACCATTGTTATGCATTATTACTATTATTAGAGCATACAAATTGTGATTAATGAATTAATTACATGTCATTTTAACTTGGTTTTATATTTCCTAATAAAATATAAAATGCTGCTATCTAGCAACATGCAGTGTCACAAACTAATTTAGGTGCCGTTTATCAAGCGTTTATCCGGGTAAACACTTATTAAGTCACGTTACTTTACTGGATGAATATGAAAAAGACTAAGAATCTTACCCGGTAAGTGAGGGCGACGACTCTTAATATAGTTAACACTTACCGGGATAAATTGTTACATACGATACGTTTTAGTGAATAAAATCTTACTCGGTAAGTAAACGATAATGTCGAATTTTACCGATAAACGCTTACCGGGTAAGTTTTTAGGTAAACGGCCCCTAAGTCAATAACAATATTTGTATGTATAATAAATTGATATACTCTACTGTTATTAATTAAAAAAATAAGTTTGTGGTAACTGTGAGGTCTAATCTCAACCACAAATCAACGGATGAATTAGGAAATTAATAATTATGGTAGTTTAAGTTAAAATTATAATTAGAGGGCATATTAGATATTTTTTAAAAACTTCTCTCTCCTCTCTCATCTCTCCGACCTCCAATCTTCGGCCTCCGGTAAAATCGGTATCACAGTATATCACAATGAGTATCACATTGTGTATATTTGTTTTTAAGGTTTGAGTTGGTATCACAATGGTATCACAATATATCACAATGAGTATCACATTGTGTATCTTTGTGATTACTTGGTACCTGCCGGATTAATGTTCACCGGAGGCCGGAGATTGGAGGTCGGAAAGATAAGAGAGGAGAGAGGTTAGAGGAGTTTTTTACAAAATACCTAAAAGGCCCTCTAATTATAATTTTAACTCAAACTACCATAATTATTAATTTCCTAATTTATCCGTTGATTTGTGGTTGAGATTGGATCTCACAATTACTACAAACTAATCAGTTCTCCCTTGAATGATCCCATATATATATATATATATATATATATATATATATATCAAACTTTAACATTATAAATCTTATAAAATATGATACTATTTAACATTCACGTTTTTTGGCATGCAACCCGTTTTTGGTGAATTGATTCATGGCCTTCTTCCTCAACATTAAAAACGCCATACACGTTTAGGGTAAAAACTATTATGGGAATCATAAGGGTAGTGTTTGATTGATTTGAGCTTGGCTTCAAAGATCAAAAGTATCTGGATGTCCCAGTTCAAATCTAAGGAGAAATAAAAATCCTTTTGTAGCCACGAAAGTTCAAATACAGTGACTCTGGGTTATGTGCAAAGCAGGTGGTCGTCCTGAGATTAGTCAGCTTGCATAGCGAGTTGGATATACAGGTTACTAAAAAAAATATCATGGGTCCCACAAAAGTTTTTACTATTTAACATAGGAAAATTTACCAAAATAGTCAGTATTTCCAATCAAATTCACTTTTTAATCATTTTTAGAATTAAATTCTCATTTTAGACAGAGTAAATGCCTTACGCATTTGTGTAAACAGTATTTTCAGATTTAAAGAAAGAAAAAAACTTATTTACACAAACCGGGTTCCTTATGCAAAAATCTATTTTTTCTTTTAATTTGAAAATCGAGTTTACACAAATGTGTAAGACATTTACGTAAACTCTGACTAAAATAAGAATTTCGTTGAAAAAATGGCTAAAAATTGAGGTTGGAGAGACTGGCAATTTTGGTCAATTTCCCTTAAATTTATTCACCTTACCAAGTGTGATTGAAATGCAATGTTTTCTATTGGGTCTAGCCGTATATGTCACTACAACAAAATTAGGTTTATAGGACGTCGAAAATGTGTAAGCGTTATAATAGATTGTTTGGACTAAATAACAAAACGTCATATCTAAAAGGTTTTATAATCAGTTTATATGACGTTTTTTGGTCGTTGTTACAAGTTTTTAATGACATTTTTTTTATATAAAAACCGTCATATTAACTATTTCATAGAACAATATTTGAAAAAGCGTGTTATAAAAACAAGTGTCCTATAAAAAGACGTGCTCGTAGAACACTTCTTAAAAACGTTGTATAAAATGACTAATATGAAATTTTGTTCTAAAAATGTTCTAAAACTCTTGTTAATACACTAAAAAACGTCCTATAAACTTATTACAATATCTTTACATATGATGTTTTATTGCTTTGATACTATAAACTTAAACATTATAAAGGTCTACTGGGACGCCTGGAAATTGTTGTCGTCCTATAAATCCGGTTTTGTTGTAGTAAGTTTTAAATTTTTTGTAACGTAAACCCATCTTGTTTCAAATAGCCTTTGACTTACCATCTAGAGTCCTTTTGTCTTCTAGGAGATCAAGGGTTCAAGTTTTACTGAAGATGGAAGAGTCTGTGAGTTTATTTATCATATAATTATTAACGTAAGTTACATTTTTTATACTTACGGTTGCTACTCAGTATCAAGTTTTTTCTCTCCTTTAAACTGATTACAATTTTGATCGTCGTTTTTGTCATTTTGTTTCACGTTTAGGGGCCGTTTACCCGGTAAGCGCTTATTGATAAAAGTCAACACTATGATTTATTTTGATGCGCAAGATTTTAGTACATCAAAACATATCGAATGCAACAATTTTAATAGTAATTCAACTAAAAATTAAATTAAATAGTAATTCAACTAAAATTAAATTAAAATACCTATTTATTTTGGATTTCTTTATTTTTAAATAAAACAATACAGGTTTTAATTTCAAATCTAGTTTACTTATAACTAAAAACTTAAAATATAAAATGTAAATATATATTAAATAAATTGTATAAACACTTAAAAGTACTAGAAGGGTACTCGTACAAAGCATCGAGACACATTTCCATTTCAATGTTTCGTTTTATTTTTTATCCATGTCGATATAAATACGATTTTATATGGTTTTGAAAAAGCGATAATGTTTTTATTTTTAAATAAAATATAAATTTGAAAATATCATATAAATTTTGCAAAAAATATATCAATATTAGTATCAAATTAACTATTTAAAATTTTTTGTTTGTATATTTTTAATTCAATTTTTTTATTATAATTTAATTTAACTTAATTTAGGTTTAATGATATATTTTTTTA
>NC_037544.1:4050869-4067092 GCF_001531365.2 Cynara cardunculus var. scolymus
TTCAAGATTACAAGTAAATTGTACGTAAGTACAACTTATTAAAGCTCAATGTTTGAATTCGTATAACTAACTGTAGATGAACATAATCAAATACAAAATAATTATTGAGCTCTAACAAAATACTTAATTATCATACTTATAAAAAAATATACTATTAAACCTAAATTAAATTACTTCATTGCGTTATTTTAAATTATAATACAAAATTGAATTAAAAAAAATATACAAAACAAGAACTTTTAAGTAGTTAATTTGATACTAATATCAATATATTTTTTTTCAAATTTTTATGATATATTTTCAAATTTTTTTATTCAAAAAATAAAAACGTTAGCGTTTTCTCAAAACTATGTAAAACCGTATTATATCGACAAAGATAAAAAATAAAATAAAACATTAAAATCAAGATATGTCTCGATACATTACACAAGTACCCTTCTATTGTACTTAAAAAACAATTGTTATAAAAACAAGCATCTTTTTTAAAGTGAGTTGTTATGGTACTATTATTGATCACATAACAGACATCTCAACCACGAAGTACGAGCATCCTGTGGTTAAGATGTGGAAGCCGACAAAAACCTAAGTACGCATTTATTTCATCAAAAAAGTATGTGCTCCCCACATAGACAGAGGAGCGATGAATTGCAAATCATCCTCATTTGTGAAAATCTTATAAACCAATCCCATTCATTAATTTTCTTGATCAATGGTCAAGATTAAATGTGCTTATATAAGGAAATAAAAAGAAAATAAAAATAAAAGTTTAATTTTTAATCAAAAAAAGGGTAAAATTGTCAAAATTTTAATTTGTATGATTTTGTAAACGAGCTAACAAGATCGTGGATATCCTAACATTAATGAAACAAAATCATTGTTTTAAAATCTCTATATATCATTTTATCATTACCAAGATTTTAACAAAAAATGTTAGAATAATCTGACAAATTATATGTTTGATAAGAATTATCTTCATTTTATGACTAAATATTATAAATAAAATAACATTCACATTAAAAATAGATCCAAATAAGGAGCAATGAAACTAGGTATATCATAATAAATTATGAAACATAAAAACATACTTTAATCAATAAAAAATAATGAAACCTTTTGAATACTAGAGAAAATATTTTGATTCATTAAATGAATGAATGAAACTATTTCACCATTTATGTTTTGAACTCACGTGACTCATTGTCACCTACGATGAAAGATGAACCATTTGACATGTAGTAGTGAACGATATATGAAACTATTTCATTAACGGTTATTGAAGTAGGATTGGACTCTTAATAATTTCTAATCAAACTAATTTTAAAACAAGGGATATCCTAATAAACGATGAAACATATAAAAAATGAAACATTTTTTGAAAATTGAATGAAACATTTTGAAAACTGAATACTTTATTTTCTTAGAAAAAATTTTCTTATGCATAAAACGTTTCGAAATATTAATAAATTAAATTCATCAGTGTAATTGTGTTCATGGTCACTATTGACCAGGACATTCGTTTCATTACTCAAACTACATATATTTTTTCAATGAAATGAAATCAGATTTCATATTTTACAATTCATATTTTAATAAGTATAATTTAATAAAATAATAAAAACTATTAATGGTAAAAAAAATTATATTAAGAAAAATTGATTTACCACCTTCTATATTAAATGTTTCTATTATTATGTTTCCATAATTAAGAGTAATTATTACCTTCCAATATTAACTAGTATACAATCAAATGACCATTATACCTTTACTTGTTAAAATTAAAGGAAAAAAACGGAATTTTTCTATTGGTCGAATATGGTTTGCATAGTTTTCATGAATTGAACGGTTTGTAACGTAACTCGCCTCTTTCTCTCTCTCTCTTTATATATATATATATATATATATATATATATATGTGTGTGTGTGTGTGTGTATATCATAAAATATTTGGATTTTATCTTTTAAAAATTATTAATATTTCAAGAATATATGTGTTAAAATATTACTAGAAGGGTACTCGCTCAATGCAGCGAGATACATTTTGATTTTAATGTTTCGTTTTATATTTTGGGTCTATCAATATTATGATATTATGTGGTTCTGAGAAAAAGAAAATGTTTCTATTTTTGAATGAAATATAAATTTAAAGATATCATAAAATTTTGAAAAAAATAAGTGATGTTAGTATTAAATTAACTATAAGTTCTCGTTTTTATGTAATTTATTTGATTCAAATTTTTATTATAATTTAATTAAAATTTAAAAACGAATTAATTTATATTTGGTTTAATAATATAATTTTTTATAAAGATAATAATTAATTATTTTATTAGAACTCAATAATTATCCTAATTATATTTTAAATTTTTGGTATTTTAAAATGAGATGTTTATACTCTATTTGATTATGTTTATCTGCAGTTAGTTACACGAGTTCAAACTTGGAGCTTTAATAAGTTATACTTACATACAATTTACTTGTAACTTTGAATTTCAAATAATATGCATCAATAAACAGTACTTAATGCATAAAAAACGAGTTTTAAGAGTTTTTGTCAAATGTTTTATAATATAGTATAGATATACAAATCAATAATGCATATAAAATCTTTCAATTCTTATGATATTTCTTTTATGTTATATTTTGTGAACGTGAAGAAGGTGACGAGATCTGAATATATATCTTCACCATTTTCTGTAATGGCACTCACTTTTATACAGTATAAGGATATATTCACATATATTATGTGAAGGCTACATTTTCTACGAAAAATGATATTTGTTGAAAATTATATGACCGATAGTTGATATATCGATGTGATATTTGACGATAATTATGAAAAAAAAATCTAACAGAAACAGGTAAAAAAA
Organism: Cynara cardunculus var. scolymus; assembly: GCF_001531365.2. Taxonomy (NCBI): domain Eukaryota; kingdom Viridiplantae; phylum Streptophyta; class Magnoliopsida; order Asterales; family Asteraceae; genus Cynara; species Cynara cardunculus. The sequence continues at coordinate 4,053,737 of NC_037544.1, forward strand.
TCATTAATTACTCAAGATGGATGCTTAGGAAACTAATATGTAGCATTTTGACATGTATAAAATTTTAGAAAGTTTAGAGTGAACTCACGTCACTAGGTTTTAAATAAAACCTAAAAACCAAGTAAAATGCTGAGAACGGTGAGTAGATCTTGAATCCTCAACTTAAACACTTGGATTCTTGCGTTTCAATGCTCTTAAATGGCCTTGGATTCTCTGAAAATAGCTCCTAGGGTTTCCTATTTTCGACTTCAGTGAAGAGAGAGAGAGAGAGAGAGAGAGAGAGAGATATGAGATGAAAAATGGATCAAAACCCCTTGAAATCGGCCTTGAACCCAAACTACAACCCACTCCACAGGCTAGGTCGCGGGCCTAGTCACTAGGTCTACTGTCTCAAGACCTTATCGCAGTGAGTTATGCTACCACGACCTTGACTTGGGGTCCCAGGCCAGGTCGTAGTGACCACTTTTCACTCCGATTCGACCTTTTCTTGGATTTTCCCGCATAGGCTCATACAAACTCTTTCCCTCACAATAAACCTGATAAATGATGAATTTAGTCCAAAAGACAACACAAATCCAATTAAAATACAATTCAAAACTTCGGGTGTTACAATCCTTCCATCCTTGCAATTGATTTTGTCCTCGAAATATCAATCTAAATAAAAAAAAGTGAGGGTATTTTTCAATAGAAAAGTGAGGGGAAGTTTTTCGGCATCCAGAACAAGGAAACACCACTTCAATTGTCTCACGGATCCGAATATTGTGAATCCACCATGCGCGGGTTCAATTCCCGTCGTTCGCCCAAATTTATTTATTTTAATAAATTATTCCGAAAAAGAAGAGAACATTGTTTTTGCAAACATGAATATAATTTTTTTAATAACCTTGGCAAGAACGTCGTTCTGCAGAATATATGGATAATTTAGAAAAAAGGGGATTCATAAATGATTCGTAGAGGGGAGGCCGAACTAGGTAATTATCTTGAATAGATTAACCATTTCTTTATTTTTCGATCGCCTGGAAATCTTGGTTCAGGCTCTTCGCTAAAAGATCTTTCATACTGTGCCATTCATTTCAGTTGGAAAATGCAGTCAGATGTTTGGGGCACTAAGATTTCGAATAGTGGTCCCGAATTTTTGAGTTATTCTGCCGGATCGGTCACTCAAGATCTTAACGACTGCGTATATCCTCATCAGATTTCCACGTCATGTTGGATACTGGTGATGCTTCCACTAAACTTTGACCATGACGATTTTCTTGTGGCGTAGTCTTTTGACTTCTTCACCAAAATCGCTTTCAGTTCTTCAACACAACGATTATTCTCGTCTATACGAATTTCTGAAAGAGGGATCACACTTTACTCTTCCGCTAGGTATTTTCGTAAGTAACATACATGGAAAAGTGTTATGAATCTCGTTCATCTCAAATGGAAACTCCAATTTGTAGGCTTGAAGTCCTACCTGACTCAATACGACGAACAGTCCAAGGAAACGAGGATTAAGCTTCCCACGTTTCCCAAACCTCATTATGCCTTTCCATGGGGACACTTTTAACATTACACGATCCCCCAACTTCTTAACGTCTTCGACAACTTGGTCACAAAATCCATAGCGATGTGCTCACACTTCTATTCCAGGATCTCTAAAGATTTAAGGCTGGTCGTGAAACATCTGATCCTTGTGTTGTTTCATAATGTGAAACTAACACTATATTGTTCACATTAGCACTACTGTATTGATTGACACAGTGAAACATCACTTTGCATTTCATTTCAATGTTTGTTACATATTGTGAGACGATACTGTGTTCTTTCACTATATGAAACAACACGTTTCAGTGATAAATTCATGTGTTGTTTCATATTATAAAACAACAATATATTGTTCACATAAGCTGTACTGTATTGTTTCACACCAGAAAACGACACTTCAATCTTTACATTTCTTTTCATCATAGTGGCCCCGAAGGTAGGGATGCTCATGGGTTGGGTTGATCGGGTTGAGGAAATTTGAACAATCCAACCCAATGCTTGCGGTTTGAAAAAATCTTAACCCAACCCAACCCAACCCGTACGGGTTGGTCGGGTTGATACTTTGGTATATTAAAATATTTTTCTAACCTTGAATATGTTATTTCTCTACTTATAATTTCTTTTTTATCATCAACCATTTGATACAACTTATTCATATTTCTTACGTATGTCACATTCAGTTAATTTTCTCAATTTACATATATATGTTCACAGTTACTGAATGAGTTATATAGATATATGAATAGATTGAAAATATGTGTGTATGAAAAGCATAAATGATAGTGTAATTGTCTAATGTATATATTAATAGAAATTCAACAATCATATTAAATCCAAGAAATAAAAGAATATCGGGTTCATCGGGTTGGGTTGGGTTCAGATAATAGTAACCCAATATCAACACAATACCTACGGTTTGACAATTTTACAACTCGATTAGACATCGTGTTGCTTCGGATTGAGTTATTTCGCATTGGGTTGGGTTGATCGGATTGATCGAGTTAGTCGGGTTTTTGAACACCCCTACCCGAAGGTGTGCTGATGGTGCCGCGTTATAAACGATGTAACAAGAATCTTTGCTTGTTAGATAGTGGACCCAGTTTAGATCTTGTTTATTACAAGTGTTTTTTAACCTTTTTGTTTAATTTAAGTAACCTAAAGTCAACTTAGGGGCCGTTTATCAAACACATACCCGGTAAGTGTTTACTGCTAAAATTTAACATTATTATTTACTTACAAGTAGAGGTGGCCAAAAATCGGTCCCGGGCCGAGCCATAACCGGTTACGGCCGGTCCCGATCAAGACAAAAACGTTCCATAACCGGTCCCTCCATAACTGGTCCCGGTTCCGCTCCCGGTTCCGGTGAAATCCTCCATAACTGGTCAAACTTACCGGTAACCGGTTAAGATGTCCGGTCCCATAACCGGTTACGGCCGGTCCTTTGCAAAAAAAAATATTTTTTTTTTCAAATTTTTGGTAATTAATATATATATATATATATATATATATATAACAAAACATATTTTTAAACGTATTTATAAAATTAAACGTATTTATTTTTGATATGTTATTAATATGTTTGTAATATGTTATTTTTAATATGTTTAATATATATACGTTTTATTATAAATACATTTAAAAATATGTTTTGTTATATATGTATACGTTTAATTTTATAAATACGTTTTGTTATATATATATATACACGTTGACTTTTGTTGACCGGGCCGGGCCGGTCCTATAACCGGTTCCGGTCTTTACCGGTCTCGGTCCTAAAAAACGTTAAAATCCATAAACGGTTCATAACCGGCGGTCCACAACCGGTCCATACCGGTCCCGGGCCGGTTCCGGTCCCTCTCCGGTCCCAGTTCCGGTCCCTCTCCGGTCCCGGTTCCGGTCCTCCGGCGGTTACGGGCCGGGCCGGGCCCATTTGGCCATCTCTACTTACAAGTAAGATTTTAGTCCATCAAAAGGACATCGTATGTAACAATTTACCCCGTAAGCGCTTACTATGGTAAGAGTCGTCGTTCTCACTTACCGGGTAAGACTCATGGTTCTTGTCTCGTTCTTACCGGGCAAGATTCTTGGTCCTTACCATATTCATCCGGTGAGGTAACGTGACTGATAAATGCTTACTAGGGTAAGTGTTTGGTAAACGACCCTTTAGTTATATAATTTTATCATTATTTTTTATTCCATAATTATCTATCACTACAACAAAATCAAGTTTATAGGATACTCCCAAATTCTAAGTGTTCTAATAGACCTCTTTATAGACCAAAAAAATAAAGTGTCCTCTCTAAAGTTGTTGTAATAAGTTTATATAACGTTTTTTGACGTCGTAATAAGTTTTTTAGGACAATTTTAATATAAAACGTTCAATTATCAACTTTATAGGGGACTATTTGAACAAATGTCCTATAAAAAAATTGAGTTTATAGGACACTAAGTTACTAATGCGACACTTTGTATTAAAAATGTCTTAAAAAACTTGTTAAAACGCCTAAAAGCGTCATATAAACTTATTACAACACCTTTAGATAGGACGCTTTATATTTTGGTCCTAAAAATTAAGTCCTATAAAACTGTCTATTGAAATACTTAAAGATTAAAAGTGTCTTATAAACCCAATTTTATTGTAGTGTATTCATTCATATTTTCGTTGTTAATTCTTCTTCGGTTTTCTTCCTTCGTCCCCATAATTTTTTTTCTCTCCTCAATTCATTCATTCGATTATTAATTCCACCCACGTACAAGTTTGAATTTTATAATTTATATTTAATGTTTTTCTTATTTTTTAATTTTTCATTAATTGTCGTCTATAACTTTATTGTTCAGAGTATTTAGTAAAATTTAGAATTTTTTATATGTTTTTACTGTGAAAATATGTGAAACCTCAGATTAATCTTCAAAAGAGCCCTTTAGGGAAGAAATGAGGTTCCAACGTATATAGAGGGAATCTTCCAAGTCTAGCTGGGCACTTATTGTCCAAGAGTGTCGAGAGGGGGCTAGACGAGTGAAAAACGAGACGATTGCCCCAGAGTATCGAGTCCCTAGAGTGGTAGACCTTGGCTTTGATACCAAATCTCAACCACTCCGATAAGTTTTCGATTCGAATAATGCATCATAAAATTTACCACAGTGCCCCTTCCTTTGGCTTGGACAGTTGCGTCGTAGTAACAGAATCAAGTTTCTGGTATAATTATAGCAAGCTTTCAGTCTGAGATTTCCACGACAAATGAATATGATCGTAGTGTTTTTTTGGATGTGTATCCTAGGCTATGTACAGACTAATTCCGACAAATTGTGACTGTAAGATACCATCCCTGATAAACTCAGTGATCACAATTGATGTGGATACATGGAATTGAACTCATGACAGATGAGATATTCCACCTCATCTACCTAAACATCAACCACCACACTGCAACCCTTGTGGTTTATGATCGCAGAGTTAGACTGTTAGTAGTCACTCAAAACATTTTGAGAATATCTGACACTTGGTTGATCGACTACAAGAAAAGTGAGTTCTAGCAATGCGTCTTTAACAACTATATATTTCAGGAAAAAAGCTAGAATGGGTTGCATCAAATCAGTTCCGTGCATGCACATTAGGATGAGATGCACCAGATCAGTCCCTATATCAAGCGCGAGATGATTTATAACTTATATGTATGATTTATGTTCTTCTCTATAATTGATATGCATCAAATATATCAAAGGACCAAAATTGTCAATAAACCAAAGTTGGGGGGTTGTAAAGACAAAGTTTCCAATTGATTGCTCTATAAAAGGAGGGTGGTGCTTCTCTCCTACACATTGCTCTCTTCACACACCCTCCTTCATTGCTTCCATCAAATAAGAGGTGAGTTTAACCTTCAATCCGATATCGTTAACCGATATCTTTTCCGATCAGTCGAATTTAACTGTTTGTTATATATATAGTTTATAACTTTGATTCGTTTACGTTTGCTGTTTAATTTACATGTACTGATTCATAGGAGCCGTTTTGATTGCTGATGAAAATGTACGACAATTACTTTGTTCTGTAGTTGTGTATAGTCGTCACTCTGTACTAACATAACATAAGTTCATCAGTTAGGGTGCGTTGGTACACAGAACATGACATGTATCCTTGTCTCATGTTTGGCATGACTTTTATGTGGAACAAAATGAAACAGGTCTGTTCCACCCCTACCCCATGGTGGAACAAGGTGGAACAGACTTATATTTTACCAATATAACCTCAAAATAAAACTTAATTCTCTTCTAAAACATCAAATAGGTCTATTTTTTACATTTTATTCATTCTTTAAATTTTATTTATCGTATTTTATGTTTCTTAAACTTTCATTTTACCGTACTCAAAATATTATTTTTATACAGTTTTTATATTTTTATTAATTTATTTATATATTAATAATAAAAAATAGTGTTGAAAAGAGATAAAAATAAAAATTGGAAGCTACATAAACTTTTTATTTGGTGTCAATTTAATTGTTTTGACGAAAACTCCAAATGATATATTTTGTTATAAAAATTAATTATTCTATTATAATTTAATAAATTATATAAATTAATTAAAATAAACAACTCATCACGGGTAAATTAGTTATTTTACTTATTTTGTTCTGCCCAGTTTTATCTTACCAAACGTTGAAGAGTTGTTCTATCCTGTTCTGTCTTGTCTTATCCTGTCTTGTCTAGACACTAAACATACCCTTAACAAATAGAGGCGACAAAGATTTCAAGTGAGAGTACAATTTAACCATTGTCTAAAGAAGAAACTTCTGTCATGGTTGCAGTGAAACATGGGTACCCCAATCAAAGCAAGCCTGCTTGCCTTGTTCTTGTTTTTTCTTCTATCACCTACTGCATTTTCGGTCTCCAACGGCGGATTGCTTCGGGTTGGACTTAAAAAGAGGAAGGTGGACCGACTCGACCAACTTCGTGCACATGGCGTGCATATGTTAGGAAACGCTCGAAAAGATTTTGGCTTCCGCCGTACGCTCAGGGTCTCGGGTAGTGGCATTGTTGCACTAACGAACGATAGGGATACTGCGTATTATGGTGAGATTGGTATCGGAACTCCACCTCAAAACTTCGCAGTGATTTTCGACACCGGAAGTTCTGATCTATGGGTACCTTCTTCAAAGTGCTACACTTCAGTAAGTTTCGATCTATTTACTTACCGAGTGTTTTGCTAAAATAGAATAGCCGTTGATTTATGGTTCCAATCATGTGCTCATGGTTGTTTATGGACACATGCAGCTAGCTTGTGTGATTCACCCAAGGTATGAGTCGGGCGATTCAAGTACCTACAAGAGAAATGGTATGGTCTCGTATATTGCTACCCCGGACGTTCCAATCCTTTTGGAGGCCTGCTACATCTAAAACTTTTGAGTACATTGTATAAATGAGATATCAGAGAATATATGTTAAAGAACAAAAATGAGTTAAACCTAAAACGATTAACAATCTAAAACTAAACCTAAACCATTAATAATTTGAACATAAAACCAAACAATTAATGATTTGAACCTTTTACACAAATATAGTATAAAAAAAACCCTATACGCATGTAAACTTAGGCCCCAAAATTTCGGATGCCCTGTTCAAAATCTCACATTTAACATGCTAAGGGACGGCTTTGGTTCCTACCCGACTTCCTGTTTGATGGTAAAAGGTTACTAATTGGTATCGTGTTTCATCAAGGGACAACTGCGAGTATTCAATATGGAACCGGAGCGATCGTTGGTTTTTATAGCCAAGACTCTGTCGAAGTGGGTGATCTTGTTGTTGAACAGCAGGTAAAGATTTTTTTTTTTTTATTAACCTGGATATCCAATCCGCTATGCGAGCCGACTAATCCCAGGGCGACCACCTGCTTTGCAGGTAGCCCGGAGTCACCGCATTTAAACCTCCGTGGCCACAAGGGGATTTTGATTTCGTCTTGGATTTGAACCTGTGACCTCCTACTACTTTTGACCTTTGGAGCCAAGCTCAAACCAACCAGGCACCACCCTTGTATTTAGGGTTTAGGGGAGTATTAATTTGGAAGAAGTATTACTAAGAAAACTTTATAGGTCTTAAAATGAGAGATTTATGACCATTATATACATGGGGCACATTGGCATGGCAACACACTTAAAGACCAGTAAAATCCAGGGGGGTTCCTATGCACCCCGTGGATCTCATGTGGGTCTAATGTAGTGGGTTCGAATCCAGACGCTGGTAAAACCGTCGTGATCGATGTAACGTTGTTATCGAGTCTTGACTCCTTGTGATGCTTTTCACTTTCTTCAGGATTTTATAGAGACAACCGAAGAGGACGACACGGTGTTCTTGGCAAGGGATTTTGATGGTATACTTGGCCTTGGATTTCAAGAGATCTCGGCTGGGAAAGCGGTTCCTGTCTGGTAGTTTTATCATCTCTAGTTACTGAACTAGGAGTCTTGTTCATGTTTCATACTTTGTTGAATTCCGATATCTGCATGTATATATATATATATATATATGCATATATGTATATAACGTGTTAATTATAGGTACAACATGGTTAATCAAGGACTTGTTGAAGAAGCTGTGTTTTCTTTTTGGCTTAATCGCAATGTTGATGAGGAAGAAGGGGGAGAGCTCGTGTTTGGTGGGGTTGATCCTAATCATTTTAGGGGTAACCACACGTATGTCCCTGTGACTCGAAAGGGCTATTGGCAGGTTGGTTATTATAGCTTAACTTCCCATCTTGTATATATATATATATATATATATATATATATATATACATACATACACATATATATATACACATACGGCGGTAGGAGATAAAACGAGAACAATAACCAAATAAGGGAACACGTGAACGGCTAAATCACATGTGATTTTACATTAACGGTCAATGTAAAGGTATGCAGGCTACGTGGCCCGTGACTTGAATATCACATGAATCACTTATGATTTTACACGTGATTTTAGTGTAAAATCACATGTCATCGATTATGTTTTTTTTTTATTGTGTTATTTGGTTATCATTCTGGTCTGAACCTAACACACACTCTCTCTACATGTATATGTAGTTATGTATCTAATGTTTTAGTCTCTCATTGGTTGCTGAATTTTATTTGTTTCTCTTGTCCGAAGTTTGAAATGGGTGACGTTCTTATTGGAGATAAAAGTTCCGGTACTTTTTCAGTGTTCTGATTTTGCGTCTTTATATATGTGGATTTTTAGAGTCTCGTATCGACTAGATTTGGCTGATTTTGATTTTATATATGTTGGAACCCTTCTCTCTTTCAGGATTTTGTGCCGGTGGTTGTGCAGCAATTGCAGACTCTGGAACCTCTTTGATTGCAGGTCCAACGGTACGTTTATGTGCAGCAATTCCAGATTTTAGACTTGAGTACCACCTCTTATAAATCAGAAGTGAAATCAGACTTCAGACTTAAGGACCTTTTAAAAAACAAACGCCACTTAAGTGTGTTTTTCAATTCTGCTACTGAAGAGTGAAGACTAACATCGGGTGTAAAATGTGACTCTTTTAGGCTATTATTACTCAAATCAATCAAGCAATTGGTGCAAAAGGGGTTTTGAACCAACAATGCAAAACATTGGTTAGTCAGTATGGAAAGAAAATGATTCAGATGCTCACATCTGAGGTACCTATCATCCTTCCCTTTATGATATATTGTTCATTTCTAGAAACTTGTTTACAGTTTAACTGGTTTTTGTTATGATGTCCTATAGGTGCAACCCGATAAAATTTGTTCTCATATGAAGCTCTGCACTTTTGATGGTGCTCGCCATGTTAGGTCAGTTTCATATTGTATGTTAAATCAACCATGCTGTATGATTCGGAAACCTGGTTCACTACGGGGATTCCCTGTAGAAAACGAATATCGGGGTAATGTATGTCCATGTGACGTGAGATACATCAACTATCATGTTTTTGACAGATCAATGATTGAGAGCGTGGTTGACAAGAACAACGACAAGTCTTCTGGTGACGAGATTTGTACCTTTTGTGAGATGGCTCTCGTTTGGATGCAGAATGAAATCAAACGAAACGAGACTGAAGATAACATAATCAACTATGTCAATGAGGTGATGTAAACCGAGAACCAAAAGTCAAAATGTTAACAATATTAATTATATGATTAAAATATTGAGTCTTTTTAATTAATCCTTGAGATATCTGAATGCAGCTGTGTGATCACTTACCCACTTCAAGTGCAGAATCGATAGTAGACTGCAATGGTATTTCCTCCATGCCTAATATTGCCTTCACAATTGGTAGCAAACTTTTTGAGCTCACCCCAGAACAGGTGATCATTCAGCACTTTCTTGATATTTTTAACATCTAAGGGCTTATTTACTGTGTGGGTAATTAGCATGTATGAAATTGATCAGTACATCTTCAAAGCGGGTGAGGGAGAAGCAGCAATATGCATCAGTGGATTCACTGCTCTCGATATTATGTCTCCTCAAGGACCTATATGGTAATTACCTATTCCACTTCCCCTTTAATGCTTTTTTAAACATTTAACGGTGGATATTTTGATGCAGGATCTTGGGAGATATGTTCATGGGTCCATACCACACAGTGTTCGATTATGGCAAGTTACGAGTGGGATTTGCAGAAGCAGTTTGAGAGATGGTCGTGACTCTGCCACTCATTTTTTCTCTATTTCCATGAAAAACCATCCTACCATGGTCCAATAAACTTACGATGCTTTTATTACCCTAAATTTGTTGGTAGATGATGGAAACTGGTGTTATGCGTGATACAACTATCGACCATCGTTCAATGTTATTTTATCCTTCAATAATTAACTGGATCCGCCACTGCGCATTCCCCTTGCACCACACCATTTCCGGCATCCCGTTCCTCTTTTACAAGCGCACGCACGCACACATACACACATCACATCCGGTGTTTAATTTTCATGATGATCAGTCAACAAATTAAAATAGAAATGAAGGCCTTGTCTTCCTTCCATGTTGCACAAGCACATACCAACAAATTAATGAGAAATATATGGTTGTTTTTTCATGTAATTTGTTTCGTTCGAATTTCGATCGTATTTCGTATTTTTTTCGATTTAAAAAGTAGAGGATGAAAGGTTTTTTAATTTATAGATAAATAAAGGTATATTGATAAAAGTCCAACGCCTTTATAAAAACAACCCACATTGACGATGCGTCTTTTAGCGATGACATGTTTCCGTCACAAGTTATAACGACATGTTGTTATTATATACTCTTTCTGATGATAAATGGACTTTTGGCGATGACAAAAGTCGTTGTTAATAGCCTTTTTTCTTGCAGTGGGCCCTGTTTTTACGTTCGCCCAGGGCTTATAAAATGCCAGGAACGGACCTGCCCACACCACCCTTTGTAACTCCTGCCCTTGCCAAGAAAACCCGACAAGCGAATGCTACTCCCGAGTCCCCAACTCTCGAAACTTCATAAAGACATCACTCAAAACCCTAATTCCTAATTTGTATGAATAAGATTCATCAAAATCGAATAGTTATATGATAATGACTCGTAGATTGCAATTTATAGTGATATCATCGAACTAAAATACGACATAACGAAAGACAGAAGCATTCAACATTACAGAAGCATAAAAAAAGATGGACTAAAACCCTAAGATATATATCAGCTTACTAATTGATGCGAGGGGTGGAGCACGAGAACAACAGTGAGCAACGTTTTTAAATCTTACGAGCAAGACCGCATACAAGGGCTTCTGGGTTCGAGGTTGAGGGTGGGCTCGAGGTTCAGGGGAGATGATGGATTCGAATAAAACTTTGATAGTTTTGTGATTACAAGATCTGATAAAATTTGTTTTTCAAATTGAAATTTGTTATGTGAGCCGACTAATCCCAAGACGACCACCTGTTTTGCAGATAGTCCGGAGTCATCGTATTAGAACCTCCGTGGCCACAAGATGATTTTTATTCCTTATTGGATTTGAACCTGAGACCTACTAGTACTTTTGACCTTTAGAGCCAAGCTCAAACCAATCAAGCACCACCCTTGTGGTTTGTGCATGCATTTTTACCGTTAATAGTTGTTGGTTTTTCAGGCATTATCATTTGATTCATATTTTTTAATGTCAAATTTTCGGTTTACGTATGATGTTGGAGCTTCTGGGAAGTAAAAACGAACGAGTAGTCCACATCTGATTCTTGATTATGGTTTGCTTCATTCTACCCGATTGTTGTCATGCATTATTAGTATTATTAGAGCATACAAATTGTCATTAATGAATTACATGTCATTTTAACTTGGTTATATATTTCCTAATTATCATGCAACATGCAGTGTCAGAATCTGATTTATCTAATAAGTCGATAACAATATCAATTTATGTAATAAATTAATATATTCTACTATTATTATATATACTATATTATAAAAAAAATTTGACAAAAATTCTTAAAAACTATTTTTTATGCATGAAATACTGTATATTGATGCATATTATTTAAAATTAAAGATTACAAGTAAATTATGCATAAGTACAACTTATTAAAACTCCATACTTGAATTCGTCTAACTAACTGTAGATAAAAATAATCAAATATTGGATAAACATCTCATTTTAAAATATAAAATATAATTAGGATAATTATAGAGTTCTAATAAAAAAATTAATTATTATCTTTATAAGAAAATTATATTATTAAAGAAAAATATAAATTATTCGTTATTGAACCTAAACTAAATTATAATAAAAAAAAATTGAATTAAAAATTACACAAAAATAGGAAGTTTAAATAGTTAATTTGATACTAATATGGATATACTTTTGTCAAATTTTTATGATATCTTCAAATTTATATTTTATTCAAAAATAAAAACATTATCGTTTTTTTCAAAATCAAATAAGACCATACTATAGCATCGACTGAAATTAAAAAATAAAATAAAATAAAATATTGAAATCAAGATGTATCTCGCTGCATTGCGCGAGTACCCTTCTAATTAATTTAAAAAATAAGTAATATATTTCAAACTTTAGCATTATAATTCTTATAAAATATGATTTTTTTTAACATTCACGTTTTTGGCATGTAACCCGTTTTTGGTGAATTGATTCATGGCCTTCTTCCTCAACATCAAAAACGCCATACACGTTTAGGGTAAAACTATCATTACACCCACAAAGTTTCTACTATCTATACCACCTTATAAACCAGATTTATCAAAAATCGTAAAAACAATTTTTAATGCACAAAGTACTATACATTTATGCACAAAATCTTAAAAACAACTCATAATGCATTAAGTACTAATACTTTATGCATTTAGTCTTAAAATCTCTTAATCTACAATTAAAATAATATATAGTACAAGTTTACAATGCACATTATTACTTTTTCTTTTCATGTTCCCAAGATACATTTGACATCTTTCACTCATGTCTTCACCCTCTCATATCTCTATATCTTCTCCCCATCCCCCAAGGTGAGATTCAAATTGATATTCACCATGAGTTATTAAAAGTTATCTCATTCATCTCTCATTCAATTGCTTTAAAACTCTCGATCTCTTGATTCTTTGTTCTTGGTGTAAATCGAATACATTTGTGCAGTCGTTTAAATATGTTGGATTTTAAATTGTCATACAATTTTTTTCATCGATAGACTGTAATTGGAACCATAACTCTTATTTATCCAAATTATCTATACTATCTTATAAAGCATTTGACTAAAACTCTTAAAAACTCTTACAAACTCTTAAACCTGTTCATCCTTAAACGATTTCATCCCTATCCGATTTCATCCCATATCTAAATTTGTGTAACTAACTGCAGAT
>NC_037544.1:4069317-4070676 GCF_001531365.2 Cynara cardunculus var. scolymus
AATTACACAAAAAATGAGGAATTTCAAATAGTTAATTTGATACTAATATCGATATATTTTTGTCAAATTTTTATAATATCTTCAAACATATATTTTATTCAAAATAAAAAAATCATCGCTTTTTTCAAAATCACATAAAGTCATATTATAACATCGACTGATATAAAGAATAAAATGAAATATTAAAATCACGGTGTATCTCGCTGCATTGCGCGAGTATGCTTCTAGTATTAATATATAAAGACCAAGTGTAACTTATATCATCGTTAAATCTTCTCTAATAAAACCAGTGAAACTTCAAAATCGTTAAAATTCACGGCTCCCGCCGAATTGCACGGGTACACAACTAGTAAATTTTTGAGAAAATTAAGGGGCCGTTTACCTAAATGCTTACCTGGTAAGTGCTTAACGTTATGAATCAACACTATAATTTATTCTATTGGGTAAGATTGTGGTACATCATAATGTATCATATGCAACAATTTACCTGGTAAGCGCTTATCCGGGTAAGAGTCGTCACCCTCACTTACCGGGTAAGACTCTCCATCCTTATCATCGCTCTTACCGGCTAAGATTCTTGGCCTTTGCCATGTTCATCTGGTGAGGAAAATTACCCGGTAAGTACTTACCGGGTAAGCGTTTAGTAAACGGCCCCTAACCGAAACATCTAAACTTTTTAAGAAAAATTACTTTTTTAGCCATTTTTGAAACCAAATTCTCGTTTTAATACAGTTTACGTAGTCTTACACATTTGTATAAAACCTATTTTCAGATTCAAAAAATAACCATTTATGCAAATGCAAATTTTTATGCAAATGTAGATCCTTATGTTCTATTGGGTATATATTTACATGTGAATACAACAAAGTTAGGGTTACAGGGTGCCAAAAATATCTAAACGTCATAATAAATTGCTTTATAAAATTTAATTCATAGGATTAAATAATAAAATGACATATCCAAAGGTGTTGTAATAAGCTAATATGATGCTTTTTGGGCTTTGTAACTCAAAAATTAATAAATAAATTAGATTTGAAATTAAAAACTTCATCTTTTCTTCAAAAACAAAGAAATACAGATAAATATTTTAAGTGTAGAAAAATAAAAATGTGTGGTTGTTAATTGGTTTTTTATTTTTCATTACGATCAACGAAAGTTTATATTTTGAAAAAAAATTAATAACTACATTTAATTAAATAAAATATTTAATTTAATTAATAAACATAGATAAATTACGATCCTTATCTATATCTATACTATATTATAAAGCATTTGGCTAAAAATCTTAAAAACTCTTAAAACTCTTAAACCCGCTCATCCCTATCCGATTTCATCCCATATCTGAATTCGTGTAACTAA
>NC_037544.1:4072526-4074176 GCF_001531365.2 Cynara cardunculus var. scolymus
ATTTATCTCGCTGCATTGCGCGAGTACGCTTCTAGTTATATTATAAATCATTTGACAAAAACTCTTAAAACTCATTTTTTATGCATGAAGTACTGTTTATGGATGCATATTACTTAAAATTCAAGATTACAAGTAATTTTGCGTAAGTACAACTTATTAAAGCTCCATTTTTAAATCCGTATAACTAACCACAGATAAACATAATCAAATACAAGATAAACATCCATTTTAAATATAAAAAATCTAAAATATAATTAAGATGATCATTGAGTTATAACATAATGTTTATTATAATCTTTATAAAAAATTATATTGTTTAACCAAAAATAAATTACTTTGTTATTAAATCTAAATTGAATTATAATAAAAAAATTAAATTAAAGAAGTTACACCGAAAAAACGAGAACTATTAAATAGTTAATTTGATACTAATATCGACTTATTTTTTTAAATTTTTATGTAATCTTCAAATTTATATTTCATTCAAAAATAAAAATATTATTGTTTTCACAAAACCACAAAAAATCGTATTATATCGATAGAGACAGAATAAAAACTAAACATTAAAATCGAGATTTATCTCGCTGCATTGTGCTAGTATCCTTCTAGTCTTACATAAATAAAAAAAACGATACATTTTAAACCCAACTTAAAATATAAAATTGTTTTTTTGGATTAGTGTAGACGGATTTTCAAAAATATATCAGATAAATTACATAAAATTTTAAAATATTCAATACATGACTTATTTTACTGGTACTTAAAACTTTTATAATGGTGTAATTTAAAAAATAAAATACGTATTTTTAATTAATTATTGTAATAAAAATAAAAATAAAATAAAAAACGTAGTAAAGTAAAATAAAATAAATGATAAGTTTATCATGATATAAATTGTAAATTCAAAATTAAAATTGAAATTCACAAATGTATCCCGACCTTTACCCTTTAGGATATCGGGGATTTAGGGGCCGTTTACCAAACGTATATATGGGTAAGCGCTTACGAAGTCACGTTACCTTACTGGATGAATATGGTAAGAATCAATAATCTTACCCGGCAAGAACGAGACAAGGACTAAAAGTCTTACCCGGGTAAGTGAGGGTGATGACTTTTACCACGGTAAGCGCTTACCGGGTAAATTGTTGCATCGATGTCGTTTTGGTGGACTAAAATCTTACCCGGTAAGTAAATAATATTGTTAAATTTTACCGGTAAGCACTTACCGGGTAAGTGTCTGGTAAACAGCCCCTTAATCATCATTAAAGGTGAGAAGAGTATGTAAGTTTATTCATTGCATTTGCTGTACATAAATATTATATATTTCAAGAAAAAACTTTTTGTTTGCGGGACCAAATAAATCTAAAGTTGTACTTAGAAGTTGAGTTGTTACAAAAGCAAGCATCATTTTTAAAGTGAGCTGACACGTTTCTAATATTGACCAAACAAACAGACAGCTCCATCGTAAAGTACGAGCATCCTTTGTGGCTAAGACGTAGAAGCCAACAAAAACGTAAGTATCGCATTTATTTCATCCTTAAATTATATGCTCGATATACATATATCTATATTATATCACAGAATATATGGGTTTTATCTTTTAAAGTTGTTAATATTTCAAGAATATATGTGTTAAAATATTACTAGAAG
>NC_037544.1:4074391-4082049 GCF_001531365.2 Cynara cardunculus var. scolymus
TTATGTAATTTTTTAATTCAAATTTTTTTTATTATAATTTAATTTAAGTTCAATAACAAAGTAATTTATATTTGGTTTAATAATATAATTTTTTATAAAGATAGTAATTAATTATTTTGTTAAACTAGATAATTATTCTAATTATATTTTAAAATGAGATGTTTATCTTCTATTTGATTATGTTTATCCTCAGTTTGTTGCATGAATTGAAATATGGAACTTTAATAAGTTCTACTTATACACAATTTACTTGTAATCTTAAATTTTAAGTAATATGCATCAATACACAGTACTTCATGCATAGAAAATGGTTTTTAAGAGTTTTTGTCAAATGCTTTATAATATAATATAGATATGTACAAATCAATAATGCATATAAAATCTTTCAATTTCTATGATTTTTCTGTTATGTCAAATGTTACGTTGTATTTCGTGAACATGGTGAAATGACGAGACCTTAATATGTATCTTCACCACTTTCTACGAAGACGTTCACCTTCACAAAATATAAACGTACGTTCATATACATTATGTAAATGTTACATTTTTCACAAACGTTAACATTGGACAAAAACGTCAACACTATTGCACTGATTCACACAGTGAAACATCACTTTGTCTTTCATGTCAACGCCTGTTTCATATTGTGAAACGATATTGTGTTCTTTCGCAGTTTAAAAAAACACACTTCGGTAACAAATTCACGTGCTGTTCACATAAGTTGCACTAACACCAGAAAACAACACCTCAATCTTCAAATTGACTACACATACCATCTTATATCTTTTTCATCAAAACTTCTATAAAATTACATATTTATCAAATTAAATCGACAGTTAAGATTGGGTTGTATTGGTTGTACAAATGTAAAATGTTGTATAATAACTTACCTCTCTCTCTCTCTCTCTATATATATATATACACACACACATACACACACACACACACACACACACACACACACACATAGGGGTCTATTCAAGGGAGAACTGATTAGTTTGTGGTAATTGTAAGATCCAATCTCAACCACATATCAACGAATAAATTAGCAAATTAGTAATTTTGGTAATTTGTGTTCAAATTATAATTAGAAGACATTTTAGATATTTTTAAAAACTCCTCTCTCCTCTCACCTCTTTCCGACCTCAGATCTCCAATGAACATTATTTCAGTAATCATTGTGATACCCATTGTGGTATCACTGTGATACCAACTATGATATTAACCCAAACCTTAAAAACAAAATCAAATCCATAATCTAAATTTAAGAAATACATACCGATCATCCACGTTGTGATACTCAAAATACGTACAAGATGCAATGTGATACCCAATGTAGTACCAATTGGGGTACTACTGTGATACCACTCACACCAACCATATTACCATTGTGATACTAAACCTTGATTCTCAAAACCTTAAGCATGTACTTCTTACTTATTTAGGAATTGAAGCAGCAAGGGGTTGCAGAAGATAGATTGCAGTTGTTGGTGGATGGTACTAGTGCATTTAGGCCCGGTGTGCCAACTGCATTGGTGGGGGTAAGTGGTGTTGGTAAGACCACCCTACTGGATGTTTTAGCCGGAAGAAAAACTGGTGGACTAATAAATGGAAGCATCCATAAAAAAACCCAACTATTAGGGTAAATTCACATCAATTAGGTAAGTACGAATTGAATAATTAATGATTTGATTTGTTATAAACAAAAACAAATTGTTAAATTATCTATTTACCCTTTATTTTATTTTAGTAAATAAATTAATTATCTTAAATGATTGACTCACATTGGATCTCACGGTTATTACGAATTATTTAGTTCTAATTTGATTAGGCATATATATATATATATATATATATATATATAGATTTAATTATTTGACAACTCTAAAATTTGTGAAACCCGTGAAACTTCTACCTTAAGGCTTTGTTTAATTAACAAGATTTTTTTCTACTAAGTATAGTATTTAATATATTGATTAACATATATTTGTTTCACAATGTGTTTGTTTCATATGTTTTCGGTTCACAATGTGAAACTTTTTTACGTGTATATTTTGTTCCGCAAACATGCCAAAAAGGTTCACATTATGAACGGAATATATGTGAAACAAACACATTGTGGTTTCCAAAATTATCACAATTTCATAGTCTATATCATAGTCTTAAACGAAAAAAAGAAATCATATGAAATAGCATATAATGTACTAGTTTTCAAAATTATCACAATTTCATGGGTTCTTAAACACTACTAGAAAAAGAGGTATTAGCGACGGAAATTAGTGACAGAAATTTCCGTCACAAATTATCGACTGTTTAGCGATGAAATAAATAAAAATTAGGGAATAAATGGAATTATTTTTCAAAACCTTTTACATTGTAAGTGGTTTCATTTGATTTTCATCGTGTATGTATGATTTATGTTCTTCTCATCAAATATATCAAAGGACCCAAATTGTCAATAAACCAAAGTTGGGGGTTGTAAGTGCAAAGTTTGGTCTTTAAAAGGCGGGTGGTGCTTCTCTCCAACAACACATTGCTCTCTTCCCACACCCTCCTTCATTGCTTCCATCAAATAACACGTGAGTTTAACCTTTCCGACACCGTTTATCGACATCTTCTCCGATCAGTCGAGTTTAACCGTTACTATTTGTAGTTTATAACTTTGCTTCGTTTACGTGTGTTGTTTAATTTACGCGTATTGATTCATAGGAATCATTTTGACCGCTCATGAAAACGTAGAGCCGTTACTTTGTTCTTTAGTTTATATACTTCTCTCGATTTAATTGAGGAAGTATTATGTTTATGTACGTACTACATGTATTTATCTATACCGTCAAATGCACATTACAACAAAATTGAGTTTATAAGACACCTCCAATAGACATGATTTATAGGACTTGATTTATAAGACCAAAATATAAAGCGTTCTATCTAAAGGTGTTGTAATAAGTTTATATGACGCTTTTGGACGTCTTAACAAGTTTTTAGGACATTTTTAATACAAAAGTGTCGCATTAGCAACTTTATAGGACACTTTTGGGAAAGTGTCCTATAAACTCATTTTTTTTATAGAACCCTTGTTTTTATAGGACAATTTTTCAAATAGTGTCATATAAAGTTGCTGATGGAACGTTTTATATTAAACACAAGAGTGGTGTCTGATTGGTTTGAGCTTGACACCAAAGGTCAAAAGTACCAGGAGGTCCAGGTTCAAATACAATGAGGAGTAAAAATCCCCTTGTAGCCACGACTTCAAATGCGGTGACTCCGGGCTATCTGCAAAGTAGGTGGTTGCCCTGGGATTAGTCGGCTCGCATAGCGGGCTTGGATATCCAGGTTAATAAAAAAAAAAGTGACCTAAAAAACTTATTACAACGTCAAAAAACGTCATATAAACTTATTACAACGCCTTTTGATAGGACACTTTATTTTTTTGGTCCTATAAATTAAGTCTTATAAAGAAGTTTATTAGAACGCTTACAAATTGAGAGTGTCCTATAAACACAATTTTATTGTAGTGGCACAAACCGTCACATTGCACTAATTTACACCACAACATGGGGTTTTAAAACTTTCACAGTGCGATTTGCAGTTTGCAGTTATGTCGAAACTGCATTTTTTACAGTGCAGTTTGTGTTTTTA
This sequence comes from Cynara cardunculus var. scolymus, assembly GCF_001531365.2. NCBI lineage: Eukaryota > Viridiplantae > Streptophyta > Magnoliopsida > Asterales > Asteraceae > Cynara > Cynara cardunculus. The sequence goes on from NC_037544.1 coordinate 4,078,034, forward strand.
AATCATCAACCGCACGAACAACACATTTTATATTATTATTTCTAAAATATGTATATATATATATATATATAGTATTAATAATTAATTAATTGAATAATCAATACGTTATTGAATATCTATTAATGTTTCAGTTTTCATATAAATTTCTTTGTCATGGTTGCAGTGAAACATGGGTACCTCAATCAAAGCAAACGTGCTTGCCTTGTTCTTGTTTTATCTTCTATCACCTACTGTATTTTCCGTCTCCGATGACGGATTGATTCGAATTGGACTTAAAAAGAGGAAGGTGGACCGAATTGACCAACTTCGTGGACGTCGTGCGTATATGGAAGGAAATGCTCGAAAAGATTTCGGCTTCCGTGGTACGGTTAGGGACTCGGGCAGTGCCGTTGTTGCACTAACGAACGATAGGGATACTTCGTATTWTGGTGAGATTGGTATCGGAACTCCACCTCAGAAGTTCACAGTGATTTTCGATACCGGAAGTTCTGTTCTATGGGTGCCTTCTTCAAAGTGCTACAATTCAGTTAAGTTTCGATCTATTTACCAGTTGTTTTACTAAACTAGAGTAGCTGTTGAATTTATATACGGTTTCAATCATGTGCAGAAAGCTTGTCGTGTGCACTCAAAGTATGAGTCGAGCGATTCAAGTACCTACAAGAAAAATGGTACGGTCTCGTGTGATTGTTTATCAAGTTGTTAAAAGTGCTATTTACGAATTGTTGACGTGCCAAGTAGCATTTTGGTTAAATTGCTGCTTTATGAATATTATATTTATAAAAAGTGGATTTCGCAAGTTACTTGTGAATCGTTACTTCTTGTTTGATGGTAAAATGTTATTAATTGGTATCGTATTTCATCAAGGGACATTTGGTGCTATTCAATATGGAACCGGATCAATCACGGGTTTTTTTAGCCAAGACTCTGTCACGATCGGTGATCTTGTTGTTAAAGAGCAGGTAAACCATGAGGGCTGTGACGTAGTAGTTGAGGCTTAACAGATGTGGTGGAATATCCCATCTGCTCTGGATACAATTCTAGGCGTCCACAACAATTGTTGCCACTGGGGCTGATTTTTTACGGTCATAATTTGCCGGGATTAGTCTGGACATAGCCTAAAAATCCTTTCAGAAAAAAAAGTTAAAGAATCACTATAACAAAATCGGGTTTATAGGACACTCCCAATATACCTCTTTATAAAGTGTCCAAATTCGTCGTAATAAGTTTTTTACGACATTTTTTAATATAAAGCGTCTCATTATCAACTTTATAAAACACTATTTGAAAAATTGTCCTATAAAAACAAATGTCCTATAAAAAATTGAGTTTATAGGACACTTTCTAAAAAATGTCCTATAAAGTTGCTAATGCGACACTTTGTATTAAAGATGTCCTAAAAAACTTGTTAAGACGCCCAAAATCGTCATATAAACTTATTACAACACCTTTAAAACGGCTATCTTATATTTTGGTCCAATAAATTAATTCCTATAAAACGGTCTATTGGGACGCTTAAATTTTGGAAGTGTCATATAAACCTAATTTTGTTGAAGTGAATTGTGGTTTTGGATGTATCGTGTTCAACGTTCTCATCACGACTCTCCCTCCTTGTGATGTTTCACTTTCTTCAGGATTTTATAGAGGCAACCGATGAGGCCGACAATGTTTTCTTGCATAGGTTGTTTGACGGTATACTCGGCCTTTCATTTCAAACGATCTCCGTTCCTGTCTGGTACTTTACTCGCCTCTAGTTACCGCACTGGTTTATGTTTCATACCTTTTTTTGTGTTTTTTTGGGTAACCGTGGGTAGGGGTGCTCAAAAATCCGACCAACCCGATCAACCCAACCTAACGTGAAATAACCCAACCCGAAGCAACCTGATGTCTAATCAAGTGGTAAAATTGTCAAACCATAGGTATTGGGTTGGTATTGGTTACTATTATTTGAACCCAACCCAACATGATGAACCCGATATTCTTTTATTTTGTTGAATTTAATATGATTGATGAACCCGATATTCTTTTATTTTGTTGAATTTAATATGATTGTTAAGATTTTTCCAAACCGCAAACATTGGGTTGGGTTGTTCAAATGTCTTCAACCCGATCAACCCAAGTGGGTTAGTGAAATGGCTTGTAAACTGAGATATCTGCACATATTATAGGTACAACATGCTTAATCAAGGTCTTGTTAAAGAACGGAGGTTTTCCTTTTGGTTGAATCGCAATGTTGATGAGGAAGAAGGTGGCGAACTYGTGTTTGGTGGGCTTGACCCTAATCATTTTAGGGGTGACCACACTTATGTCCCTGTGACTTATCAGTACTATTGGCAGGTTGGTTAAAAAATGAAAATTGAGGAACACGTTGGAACCTTTCATCTGGACAATATACACATGTGCATACAGATAATTTGATAGCAATTTGCCAAGTATGCACATGTGCATAACATGCACACGAACATATAAACTAAAAAAAAAGCTTCAATTACTTATATGCAAATGTGCATACTCAATTTTTCATTCATGGGAATTTCCCCTAAATGTATCCAATGTTCTAAGTCCGCCATTGGTTGCTGAATTTTATTTGTTTTTCTTGTTTGTAGTTTGGAATCGGTGACGTTCTTATTGGAGATAAAAGTACCGGTACTTAGTGTTCCTATCTTGCCTTCTTTTTCTCGGTTACAAAAGGAATTTTACGAGTCCCGAATCGGCTAACTTGGATCATTTCATCTTTCATACATGTTGGAAGTTGGACCCTCTTCTTTCTTTAAGGCTCTTTTGGAGAATAATTTAATGGGTTTCATATATTTTCACATGGTTTCAGATTCAATATCTACTACTCAAAGGACTCGACAGTCACAGACAATTAATTTGTGCCCATCCAACCTTGGTTGAAGGGGGCATATCAGAGTGTCACATCAGCGAGACGTGGACCATTTCATTTTTATTTTATTGGAACCCTCTTATTTTTTTAAGGACACTTTTATAGAGTAATTTAACGAGGTTTTGTGGGATTTCTGATATGAGGGTTTCCATTTCAGGATTTTGCGCCCCTGGTTGTCAAGCATTTGCCGACTCTGGAACCTCTTTGTTGTCAGGTCCAACGGTAACGTCTGAAAAAATTATATGCTTCTGTATTATTTCGGATGGGTATCTTATATATGTATTGTGTGCTACCTATCATATATTACTGATCTTAGTTTCCCTTTGAGATTGGATTGAAGGTATCTGGAATTGAATTTCAATTTAGTCTCATATTTGGTCTGAAGGATTTTTCGGATTTGAAATCTCATGAAGATAGGATTTTGAAATCCCGTGTGGATGACTGGTTTTTCACGGGATTTTGAAATCCCGTAGGCTTGCGTCTTACTCAAAACGTCAAAGTCCGTTCAATTTGAAAAAGGGTATTTTATTCCTAATCGACACAATTAATTTTTCCCTGAATCAAACGTTGACTACCCCCACGTCATACCAGTATATATCAATCAGTCAAGGCCACCACTTATGGAATGCATTCCAAAGTCCACACATACAATTTCAGGGTCAAGTGACTTCTACGATTCTACTACAGAAGACTAACATCCCGTAAAAAATGTCACTTTTTTAGGCTATTGTTACTCAAATCAATCATGCAATTGGCGCTAACGGGGTCATGAACCAGCAATGCAAGACAGTGGTTAGTCGTTATGGAAGAGATATAATTGAGATGCTCCGATCTAAGGTACCTGTTATCCTTCACACCCCTGTCTTAGAGCATTTCTAGCAAATTCTTTAAAATTGAGAAAATGGAGATTTTAGGCATATTTTGCTCCAACAGACATAAGAGAGAGAAAGAGTGATATTCTCCAAATTTAGGTACAAATTATTTTGCTTATATTATTAATTTTTTAGTTTCCAAAATAGAGAATCTGTTGGAGATAAATATAAGTACTTTTGGAGATTCTGAGTTTTAGTTCTCCATTTTGGAAAATTTGTTGCAGATACTCTTATGATATATGATAAGCACATAAAATAAG
>NC_037544.1:4083479-4087616 GCF_001531365.2 Cynara cardunculus var. scolymus
GTAAGAATGAAGGTAAGAATCGAGAGTCTTACATGGTAAGTGAGGGTGGTGACTCTTACTCGATACATGCTTAACGGGTGACAAACACTTACCAGCAATTCATTTTGATGGCTTAGTAATGTTATCCGATAAGATAAGTAAGGGTGCTGACTTTTGTCGGTACCGGGTAGGGTTTGGTAAACGCCCCTTTACTCTATCAATGATTAGTGCCAATTCGTACTCTTCTCTTAGTTTTTTTACCTGATTAGCATTTATCCAATTTATGTTTGTAAACGACTATGAAAGAATTTAATAGATAATCTGAATTAATATTTTATCTTGGAAACCAACTACGAAATTGATCAGTACATCTTGAAAGTCGGTAAGGGAGAAGCAACACAATGCATCAGTGGATTCACTGCGATGGATGCAACTCTTCTTGGACCTCTGTGGTAATTATCTATTCTACTTCAGTAAAAACCTTTTTTTACCCATGTTTTAAAACATTATTTTACTACATGTTCTCTATTAGGACCTTTCCGAATACAATAATTTGACCCTTATTGTATAGGGTATCAAGAAATTAGTATAGTGAAAATCCAAATGAATACTCTGATCTTTAAGACTGTAAGATATATTCCTTATATATACCTGGATTCTTGTTCACATATTTATATGAGAGATCGACAGTTACAGACGGTTAAAACGGTCAAGACATAAGTGCACAACATTTTTTACCGTTAACAGATAAGATTAGAAGACAGTTTTACAACTTCTCTGAGTCAGAAGCAACGTCAAAAGAAATCTAGAGGCTCTGTGGGCCAGAGAGCGTCCAAAAACTTTGATCACCAAGATCAGAGGCTCTGAGTACACATGCTTCTGAACTACACTTGGTCATTTTCACCAAGTTTTGACATTATTTATAGAAGGTTCCCCACCTTCTGAAATATGTTCAAAACGTCCCAGAACTTAAAATTCTTAAGCAAATCTCTTCTTAAAATTTGCAGAGGTCTCAGGTCTCAAGGGCGGCCTCTGTCGACCCCGCCCGCTGAATGGTTAGCGGGACCACCGCCAAGGGCACTGCCCCTAGGACCTGGGAGTGACTCCCGCCTTAGAGCGATTTAAGGTGATAAGAGGCAACATTTGTGAGTGTGCATTCCACACCTCTTAACTCACTTATGTTTGCCTTATCACTAGGTTGATCGATCCCATATAAATCACAATCACACTAAAATCACCAACAAATTTACCCTCCTAACATAATAAAATCTAAAACTACACTTGTGCTTCCGATCAGAAATTATATAGTAATTTTTTAGACGATCTTTTTATGCTTAGTATTGTGGGTATTTTAATGCAGGATCCTCGGAGATGTTTTCATGCGTCCATATCACACGGTGTTTGATTATGGCAATTTACTAGTTGGATTTGCAGAAGCAGCTTGAGATATGATATGCGATGATCATCCTTCTGCCAGTCGGTTTTACTCTGTTTATGCTAAATCTGTGTTTTTGTGAATTCCCATCCTACCGGAATAAAATGGTCCAATAAATTTATGACGTTTTTATTACCCTAAATTTGTCGGTATCTGATGAAAGCTGATGTTGTTTTGCTCTTTTCCTTATGCGTGACACAACTATCGGCTCCATTGTCATTCAATCCGCCTCTTAAATTTAGAAAATCAGTTGTCAAAGGTCGAAATTGAGAATATAAGTACCGAAAACATTACAGTATAATGAAAATATTATCATTGAAGGTAGGTGTGCACAAAAAACCGACAAAACCGTCAACCCGTCCAATCCAACCCGAAGTTGTGAACTATTGAAAAAATCCAAAAATTAATCTATTTGAAGATTATTCATATAAGTTTAGATATACATCTTCAAATTGATTTTTTCAATGATTCACACATAACCTATAATTTAATATTATATTCTCACGATAATTAGCCTTCTTAAACATTCCGCTATATGTATATATTGATCATATATAGAGGGGCATTCTTTTAATAACTTCTTAATTAGGGGCCGTTTACCTAAATACTTACCCAGTAAGTACTTAACATTAGAAGTCAACACTATGATTTATTTTATTGGGTAAGATTGTATTCCATCAAAACGTATCCTATGCAACAATTTACTTGGTAAACACTTACCCGGGTAAGAGTCGTCACCCTCACTTACCGGGAGTCTCTTAATTAGGGGCCATTTTGCACTATATCATGAGAGTATTTTAATCACTATGACCACTTAATCATTCTACATCAAACCATTTAACAACTGTCAAGCAGTCTCTAACTTTGTTATATATACGTATAAAAATAAAAACAGAAGTTTTAAATTATATTTATTCATATGTAAATAAAATTAGAAATTAATAAAAATAAATTTTTAATTACACTAATAGTTATGTAAAATTTTGAAAGATAAATAAAAAAATTGTTAAAATAATAAGATTTAATAAAATAAAAGTGCTAATTATTATGTAAAAATTTGAGAGATAAATAAAAAATAATGTTAAAATGATATAATTATATAATTATAGATAAATAAAAATGAAATTTTACTTGTATAGATTGGTATGTAGTTTAAAAATAAAAATAAAAGTTTTTGGATTAATTAAATCGCTGGTTTTATGGTTACCACTCATCATCAAGTCTCATTCTTATTTTAAACTGATTACACATTGATCAATTTGGTTAGCACATGAGTTCTCTTTCTGTATTAAAATAACACATATTTTTTTGTTATGAACTAACAAAACTCTTACCATTTAATTTTTTTTATTACCCTATATATCCAATCCGTTATGCGAGCCGACTAATCCCAGGGCGACTACCTACTTTGCAGATAGCCCGGAGTCACCGCATTTGAACCTCCGTAACCACAAGGGAATTTTTATTCCTCCTTGGATTTGAACCTCGGACCTCCTGGCACTTTTGACCTTTGGAGCCAAGCTCAAACCAATCAGACACCACCCTTGTAGTTTACCATTTAAAAATTTACTGACCATAATAGATGACCCAACTCATATCTATATTTTAGGATTTCAAAATTATCGTTGTTTTTTCATACATTATTGACTGTAATTATCTAATAAGAAGTGTATGCATCTTAAGTGTCACCGTATTGTTCTTTCGTGGTAAGGTAAAAAAATTAGTTTCGTGAAAGGTGCAACTGTTTTATACGGTGCCACCGTACCCAAAAGTTATTGGGTCCATCCCTGAAACTACATTAGACCCACAAAGTTTCTACTTCAAATTTAAGGAAATTAACCAAAATATCTAAACTTTTTAAGAAAAATTACCTTTTAGCCATTTTTGGAACCAAATTCCCGTTTTAGTACAGTTTACCTAGTCTTACGCATCTGTATAAAACCTATTTTCTGTAATAACCGGATCTTGGTTATTACCCAATGTATTTAATACGTGATTATCTGATTTAATAATTATGTGATAGCATGATATTTTGATATGTGCTAGTATGTGCAGAACGTGATTTGTGTGCATATAGAAGATATATATATATGTATGTATATATATATATATATGCATGTTTGTTGAATTTGTATATTATTAGAATATGTGGATATATATATATATGATGATGAGCATATATAATAATATATATATATATATATATATATATATATATGGATTAGGTTGTGCATACGTGGAGAAGTATGCACGCATTATGTGCAAAGTGTGTGCTTAGGTGTGCATGAATGAGTGGATATGAAGAGTTTGGTTATGGATGAGATGGAAGAGTTTTAACCGACTTTCCTCTTTTGGCATAGTATAAATAGGAACTTAGTTCCTCATTTGCTTTTCTGGGCTATTCTGAGTTAGTAGAGTGTTCTAAAAGAAAAGAAAGTCATCCGGTTTGTTGCGCTGAGTTTTCATCCAAGCTGATTTCAAGTTTTGATATCAAAAGTCTTTAAGGTGAGTGGTTCTAAATCTTTTTACATAAAATCATTCTATTGGTTTTATTAGTATGCTCCATGTTTTTTTATCCTTTGGAATAAACTTTGATTTTTATGGTCTAAGTGTTATCCGGACAAAGCCTGACCGGATAAGGGATTAAACCGGACAAGCCTCATACGGTTTATTGTCCGGATTGCTTCTAAACCGGGCAAACCGTGAGTGGTTTGTTGTCCGGG
>NC_037544.1:4088251-4100573 GCF_001531365.2 Cynara cardunculus var. scolymus
TTTATTTCTTTGTGATTTAAGGATTTAGGATCAAGGTTCTTATTTGGAAATAATAGATTAGATATTATTGAGGAGAAAATATATGTTTGGCCTGAAACTTTATTAAACCTCGTTTATTGAGAAAAAGGTTTAAAAAGTGGCATTGTATGAAACCCGATTGGTTCAAAAGGAATGAGATTTGAATAGTTAAGTAATAGCTTGATCTTGAGAAAAGATTTGGTATTGTGTTTGTATATGTTCATATATTGTTATATATGAATAAATGTTTTTATAAAGGTTTTGGTGATTCTTCACCCTGCAATGACATGAATAGGGTATCTCACTAGACTTTTTAAGTCTAACCCTCGTTTTGTGATTTTAAATATGTATTGCATGTCGAGTAGAAGGTAAAGGAAAGGAAAAGATTTAATGCTTTTCATACGTGCATTTTGGTTGGAGATTTGTTTTTGATGCACAGTTTTGATGATTAGTACAAGATTGTATTTCGAATTTTGGACCTTCTATTTGGTCATGTTAGATTCTTGTACTAAGGACTCGAATGATGAATGAATATGTGTTTCTTTGGTATGAAATACGTGTTACATGCAATGTATGTGGGTTGGGGCGTTACATTTTCAGATTAAAAATAAAGAAAAAAAATTCTTTACGATCAACATAAGTTTATATTTAATTTAATTAATGGACATAGATAAATTACAATCTTTATCTTACATAAATAAGAAAAACGATACATTTTAAACCCAACTTAAAATATAAATTTATTTTTTTTGGATTAAAAGTATAGACGGATTTTCAAAAATATATTGAATAAATTACATAAAAATTTAAAATATTCAATACATAACTTAAAATCTCTTAATCTACAATTAAAATAGCATATAGTACAAGTTACTAATGCACATTATTATATTTTCTTTTCATATTTCCAAGATACTTTTGACACATTTCATTCATGTTTTCACCCTCTTATACCTCTATGTCTTCTCCCCATCCCGCAAGGTGAGATTCAAAATTAAATTCATCATGAATTATTAAAAGTTCTCCCATTCAATTGTTCTCGATCTCTTGATTCTTTGCTCTTGGTGTAAATCGAACACATTTGTGTAGTCGTTTAAATATGTTGGATTTTAAATTGTCATACAATTTTTTTCACCGATAGACTGTAATTGGAACCATAACTCTTATTGTTCAAATTGTATTAATATGTAAAGATCAAATGTAACTTATATCATCGTTAAATCTTCTCTAATAAAACCAGTGAAACCTCAAAATCATCAAAATTCACAGCTACCGCCGCATTGCACGGGTACATAACTAGTCATCGTTAAAGGTGAGAAGGGTATGTGAGTTTATTCATTGCATTTGCTGTACATAAATATTATATATTTCAAGAAAAAACTTTTTGTTTACGGGACCAAATAAATCTAAAGTTGTACTTGGAAGTTGAGTTGTTACAAAAGCATCGTTTTTAAAGTGAGTTAACACGTTTCTAATATTGTCAATACCAAACAAACAGACAGCTCCATCGTAAAGTACGAGCATCCTTTGTGGCTAAGACGTGGAAGCCAACAAATACATAAATATCGCATTTATTTCATCCATAAATTATATGCTCGATATACATATATCTATATTATATCACAGAATATTTGGGTTTTATCTTTTAAGGTTGTTAATATTTCAGAATATATGTGTTAAAATATTATTAGAAGGGTACTCGTGTAATGTAGCGAGATACATCTTGATTTTAATATTTCGTTTTATTTTTTATCTCAGTTGATGTTATAATACGGTCTTATGTGATTTTGAAAAAACGATAATGTTTTTATTTTTAAATAAAATATAAATTTAAAGATATTATAAAATTTTGATAAAAATATATCGATATTAATATCAAATTAACTATTTAAAATTTCTTATTTTTTATGTAAATTTTTAATTCAAATTTTAATTTTGTTAATNAGTACGAGCATCCTTTGTGGCTAAGACGTAGAAGCCGACAAAAACGTAAGTATCGCATTTATTTCATCCTTAAATTATATGCTCGATATACATATATCTATATTATATCACAGAATATATGGGTTTTATCTTTTAAAGTTGTTAATATTTCAAGAATATATGTGTTAAAATATTACTAGAAGGGTACTCGTGTAATGCAGCGACATACATCTTGATTTTTATATTTTGTTTTATTTTTAATCTCAGTTGATGTCATAATACGGTCTTATGTGATTTTCAAAAAACGATAATGTTTTTATTTTTAAATAAAATATAAAATTAAAAATATTATAAAATTTTGATAAAAATATATCGATATTAGTATCAAATTAACTATTTAAAATTTCTTATTTTTTATGTAAATTTTTAATTCAAATTTTAATTTTGTTAATATAATTTATTTGGTTTAATAATATATTTTTTTTAAAGATAATAATTAATTATTTTGTTAAAACTCGATAATTGTTCTAATTATATTTTAGATTTTTTATATTTTAAAATGAGATGTTTATTCTCTGTTTGATTATGTTTATCCGCAGTTAGCTATATGAATTGAAACATGGAGCTTTAATAATGTATCTTCACAAAATATGTATCTTCACCACTTTCTACGAAGACGTTCACCTTCACAAAATATAAACGTACGTTCATATATATTATGTAAATGTTACATTTTTCACAAACGTTAACGTTTGACAAAAATTTTGGGATTGGTTGTGGATATACGAATGTGATATTTGATGAAAATAGGTGAAAAAGATCATATAAAATATTATAAAAATTGTTAACTAATTAAAACCCGAAAATAAACAGATTTAAATGATATAACAAGGTATTTAAAAGATTCATATAGTTTCTTTCTTCAAATTCTACCATCAACACAATTTAGGCATAAGCATGGGAATAGGTCCCGACCCGTAGGGAAACCTGGTCCACCTGTCCCGGTCGGGGACGGGGATTCCCCGCTAAATCGGGGATGGGGATGGGGACGGGGATCCCCGTTTGTCTCAAACCGGGGATGGGGACAGGGACGGGTATGGTACTCCCCACCCCGTACTCGTTATATATATATATATATTATTTATTTCAACTAAATCGGTAGTTCATAATTTACTAACTAGGTTTATAATTTAAAATTGTTATTTTTTGGATGTTAAGTCAAAATGCAATTACTCGATAAGTTTTGTATATTACTCGATATGATTTTATATTATTCAATATCTTTTGGTATATGTGACTTTAAGTTTTTTTGGATTTAATTGATTTTTTTTTTGTTTTAGGTTATTAGTTCTTGTATGATGTTATGGATTTTTTGTACTAAATTAAATTCATTTTGGTTTTAGGTTTATTGAAAATGTTTGAGATTTAAACATGTATGGTCTCTCACATATTTAATTTTAAATAACTCATATAAACGGAAAAAAAAGCCCCGTTCCCCGTTGGGGATGTGATTATATTCCCCGGCGGGGATGGGGACGGGGATAGAGATAAGTAATTGGGGACGGGGATTGAGGTCCCCGCCCCATCTATACCCCATTCCCATGCCTATTTAGGCATGGAAAATGGATGGGGATGGAGTGGGGACCCCAATCTTCATCTTCATTCCTATCTTCGTCGGGAAATATGATTATATTTTCATCCTCATCTTCGCAACGGGAAATGGGGGATTTTTTATCGGTTTATGTGATATATTTTAAATCATAAAACAAATGTGTTAAACATCACACTCGATCCAAAATGATACATGTTTACATCTCACATATTTCTATAAATTTGCTTTCATGGAGTATCAGAATATTCATTTATTAACAAAATCATAACATCATACGTAATTGTTTAATCAAACATTTTTGGTTCTCCATATTTTTATGTAAAACAAGTAGATATGTTAAATTTAAGAGAAAAGAATAGTGATTGTCTTCTCAATTGTGAGTTAGACGTATGCGGTTGAAGCCGTACATAATTACAGTGTACGAAGATTTAAAAACTAAAAGGTAATGATACTATCTAGGACTTGGGATCATGTTAGACCAAGGGTTTTTCGTGAGACTCGTGAGACCAATTCTTAACCCTTGGATTAGATCTACAATCTGAACATTCATAATCACAAAATTGCCACGAGACTTCTCAATAATCACAAAATTGTCACCGTACAACTTTAGATCATTAACTTATCAAGTTGATCAATGAACATAATTGATCTTACGGGTCCCACGAAAAACCTTTGATCTCACGTGAACCCAACCGTACCATCTAGAAGATAATTATGGCTAAGCTAAGAGAACCTACTGGGATAATCGCTAAGTTAATCTACAATTTATATCGACATCAGAATCTTTGATTCATTGAAAATGGTAATATCCAAAAAAAAATACGAAATCATTTTCTATTTATGTTATTTCTGATAAGTTATGTGGTTTAGATTGTTTTTCGTCATCTTGTAAGTACCTTCTTCTCGTTTGATTTTGTCCATATATATATATATATATATATATATATGTCTCTTTGTGTGTGTATAGTATATAGGAAAGGGTTTAAACGAGAAGACATGTGATTTATGCAAATACGAGAACACTTGTAAGTCTTATCATTTTTTTTATATCAATTTTAGAAAGATTGAAAGAGCAGTAAAATATTAAATATATATAATCCTTTTATTTTAGAAATTTCGAAGGCATGCAACATAAAATGGGAAAAAAATGCAAATCACATAATGAACAGATAAAGCCGATGATTGTGGACATGATCATCACTGGTTTTCGAAAATCGAGAACACTTATGGGCCTCCAAATTATTAACCCATAATAAAAATTAAAATAAACCATTTAGTGTACCAATGTATATGCATATATATACATATACATATATAGAGGAGCGATCAAATGCAAACCACCCAATTTGCACAAACCGTGCAAACCACCCTCATCCGTCGACTTCATTGTTTAATCTTATGAAATTTTTTCATGAAATTATTTAATCTTGTGAAATTGTTTCATAAATACTTTTTTGATTAAGTTGTTTCATATATGGTTATGAAATTGTTTCATATAATACTTAATGAAATTTTAATGAAACTGTTTCATGTTTTCTCTAAAATTAAAATAATGAATATGATAATATCCGTGATTAACACCCTTCACAAAAAAATGATTAATCAACCTCTCATAATTACAAAAAAAAAATAAACAAAATGAAAAATTATGATTGGTTGAATGAGTTTTGTACGGTTTGTACAAATAACGTGGTTTGCGAAGTATACCTCCTCTACATATACACACACACATATAAACAATAAAAGAGTTAAAATGAGAAATGTAAAAAGAGGTCAGAACCCTTAATCACTTTTAATCTTATGCCGACCCATTAAATGTGCTTCAGGAGGGAATTGATTCGGTGTATCTCGGTGCACGTCATTACTGTTGACATTCCTATATACATATACATACATATGTGTGTGTGTGTGTGTGTGTGTGAGAGAGAGAGAGAGAGAGAGAGAGACTTGGGATCACGTGAGACCAGCCTGTTTTCATGAGACCCGTAAGACCATTTTTTTACAATTGAAACTTCACAACAAAACGTTGTGAAAGTGTTACAACTGAGTATTTGATTATTAAAGCTCGGAGTTGTTTTTGAAAAACAATGGTAAGTAAATCCTTTTTAAAATCACCACCGCCTCATTTTTATTTTGTTTAACATAATGAGATAATTTTATTTATCTCACTGGGATGATATGTGATCTAAAAAAGAAAGTTGATGAAAAGGTTTTACTATTTGTGCTTTTTCGTACAAAGAAAACAGAAGCCAAGGGAGATTTAAAGACAAGTGATTCTACGAAATTATCTGGATAGTTATTATTCATCTCCATAACTACATCTCTTTGTGATTAAGATGAGTTTAAATTTTTATTAACTTTCCTTACTTGGAAACTGGGTATAGAACCATATGGTTCTTTATACAAGTTGTTGATTATAAAACTGTTTTGATGCCATAATTGGTCAAATTGTAGGTTTATTTTTATGATTACATCATGTGTGGAAATAAGGGTGGCATATCAATGAGAGGTATATACTAGGATAAGAGTGGCATATCAAGGAGAAGTGTATACCAGGATAAGGGTGGCATAGTCATCAAGTTATAAAATCTGGATTTTGAATCAAATGTTCATAATTATCTCATCCTTATGATGCGATAATTTGGGGTTGTCGCATATATGTGATGCGATAACTTAGAGCTATCGCATCTGTGTGATGCGATGAAGTGTGGTTATCGCATCTGTATGATGCGAGGAATGAGTTTTGTCGCATCCTTGTGATGTGACAAGTTGATTTATTGTACTTATTGAATGCGACAACTTGAGTTTATTGCATCAGTGTGATGATGCGATRAGKTGTAGTCCTCRCACCAGTGTGTTGCGAGGAAATGATATTGTCTCATCATGTCATGCGAGAAGTTATATGATGCAAGAAGTTTTATAAATGAGGTTCATTATAGCAAAGTGATGTATATTTGTTATTTTACAAATATGAGTTTATAAATGTAATTTGGTGATTATAAATGTGAAACTAATACTATATTGTTCACATCAACACTATTGCATTGATTCACACAATGAAACATCACCTTTGTCTTTCATGTCAACGCCTGTTTGTGTTTGTAGGGGTGCTTATGGGTTGGGTTGATCGGGTTGAATACATTTTAACAACCCAACCCAATGCTTGTGGTTTAAAAAATCTTAACCCAACCCAACCCAAACGAAAGTGCAACCCAACCCAAACCGTACGGGTTGGTCGGGTTGATACTTTTGTACATTAAAATATTGTTCTAACCTTGTATATTTTATTTCTCTACTCATAATTTCTTTTTCATCATCAACCATTTGATACAACTTATCCATACTTCTTACGTATATCACATTCAATTAATTTTCTCAATTTACGTATATATGTTTACAGTTATTGAACTAGAGATGTGAATAAATTGAAAAGATGTGTATATAAATWGTGTACGTGATAGTGTAATTGTTTAGTATATATTAATAAAAATTCAACAATCATATTAAATCCAAGAAATAAATGAATATCGGGTTCATCGGGTTGGGTTGGGTTCAAATAATAGTAACCCAATATCTACGGTTTGAAAATTTTACAACTCGATTAGACATCGGGTAGCTTCAGGTTAAGTTATTTTGCGTTGGGTTGGATTGGGTTGATCGGGTTGATCGGGTTTTTAAACACCCTTACCTGTTTCATATTGTGAAACGATATTGTATTCTTTCGCAATTTAAAACAACACACTTCAGTAACAAATTCACGTGTTGTTCACATAAGTTGCACTAACACCAGAAAACAACACTTCAATCTTCAAATTGACTACACATACCATCTTATATCTTTTTCATCATAGCGACCCATAACGGATCGGACCCAAAAAAAAATTTAAACGGTGGCACCATTTGACCATAAGAAAAAAAAATATAGAATTTTTTTTTCAAACGGTGGCAACCTTTGACTAAGAAAATGACACTAACATGATTTGGACTTGGGTGTGAAGTGGAATAAAAATCTTGCAAACCAACTCTACCAAATAAAACTTGTTCTCATTGTAGTTTCAAAATACATACGATGACACACAACAAATTAATACGGTTGCAACGTTCACGAGACCTAAATTTTTTATAAAGATGATAATTAAGTATTTTGTTAGAACTCAACTATTATCCTAATTATATTTTAGATTTTTTATATTTAATATGAAATGTTTATCTGTAGTTAGTTACACGAATTCAAACATGAAGCTTTAATAAGTTGTGCTTACAAACAGTTTATTTGTAATCTTGAATTTTAAGTAATATACATCAATAAACAGTACTACATGTATAAAGATTGATTTTTAAAAGTTTTATCAAATGTTTTATAATATAGTATAGATAATAATAAATAAAGTTTACAATAATTCCCCTTCTAGATTAAACATAGATGAATGCTAATTATAGCATGTTGGATGAATGAGATATGTTCTCACAATTGGTACTTTCTAATGTTCTCTTTGATAATTATAGTTTATCAATGATGATCAACATTTTATAATAGGAAAAAATCAATACATTTATGGAAAAACAATTATTAGAGTATATGGACGGTTTAGATTGGGTTGTATGAGTTGTACGAATGACACATGTTGTATTTGAAACACCTTATATATATATATATATATATAGAGAGAGAGAGAGAGAGAGAGAGAGAGAGTTTGTTTCAAATGCAATCCATCACATTTTTACAACCAATGCAACCCTGTACAACCAATGCAACCCAATAAATTAAAATATTTATGAAAATGATGAGAGTTCATTTATTATGATTTAAATATTTATGAAAAATGAATAAGATTCATTAATTATGACCAGTACTTTATAGTAGGAAACAATCAAAACTTTATAAAATTACATATTTATCAAATTAAATCGACGGTTGAGATTGGGTTGTATTGGTTGTAAAAATGTAAAAGGTTGTATAATAACCCACATCTCTCTCTTTCTCTCTCTCTCTCTCTCTCTATATATATATATATACATACACATACACACACACATATATATATATATATAGATATAGATTTAATTATTTGAGAAATCTAAAATTTGTGAGACCCGTGAAACTTCTACCTTAAGGCTTTGTTTAATTAACATGATTTTTTTCCTACTATGTATAGTATTTAATATATTGATTAACATATATTTGTTTCATAATGTGTTTGTTTCATATGTTTTCGGTTCACAATGTGAAACTTTTTTACGTGTATGTTTTATTTCCACAAACACGTCAAAAAGTTCACATTATGAACCGAGTATATGTGAATTATACACATTGTGGAACAAATATATGTTAATCAATATTCTAAATCATAGTCCTAAACAAAAAAAAAAAAGAAATCATATGAAATAGCATATGATGCACTCGTTCTCAAAATTATCACAATTTCATAGGTTCTTAAACACTAGTAGAAAAAAAGGTATTAACGATAAAAATTAGTGACAGAAATATCCGTCACTAATTAGCGACGGTTTAGCGATGGAATAAATAAGAATTAAGGAATAAATGGAATTATTTTTCAAGACCTTTACATTTTAAGTGGTTTCAATTGATTTTCATCGCGTATGTATGATTTATGTTCTTCTCTATGGTTGATATGCATCAAATATGTCAATGGACCCAAATTGTCAATAAACCAAAGTTGGGGGGTTGTAACTGCAAAGTTTGGTCTTTAAAAAGCGGGTGGTGCTTCCCTCCAACAACACATTGCTCTCTTCCCACACCCTCCTTCCATCAAATAACACGTGAGTTTAACCGTTTATCGATATCTTCTCCGATCAGTCGAGTTTAACTGTTACTGTCTGTAGTTTATAACTCTGCTTCGTTTAATTTACGTCTATTGATTCATAGGAGTCATTTTGACCGCTCATGAAAACGTAGAGCAATTACTTTGTTCTTTAGTTTATATACTTCTCTCGATTTAATTGAGGAATTATTATGTGTATGTACGTACTACATGTATTTATCTATACCGTCAAATGCACACTACAACATAATTGAGTTTATAAGACACCCCCAGTCTTTAATTAAGCATCCCAATAGACCGATTTATAAAACCAATAATTAATATTATTATTATTTCTAAAATATGTATATTATATATATATATATATATATATATATTATCAATAATTAATTGAAAATAACCAATACGTTATTGAATATCTATTAATGTTTCAGTGAAACATGCGTACCTCAATCAAAGCAAACGTGCTTGCCTTGTTCTTGTTTTATCTTCTATCACCTACTGTATTTTCGGTCTCCCATGACGGATTGATTCGAATTGGACTTAAAAAGAGGAAGGTGGACCGAATCGACCAACTTCGTGGACGTCGTGCGTTAATCGAAGGAAATGCTCGAAAAGATTTCGGCTTCCGTGGTACGGTTAGGGACTCGGGCAGTGCCGTTGTTGCACTAACGAACGATAGGGATACTTCGTATTATGGTGAGATTGGTATCGGAACTCCACCTCAGAAGTTCACAGTGATTTTCGATACCGGAAGTTCTGTTCTATGGGTGCCTTCTTCAAAGTGCTACAATTCAGTTAAGTTTTCGATCTATTTACCAGTTGTTTTACTAAAATAGAATAGCTGTTGAATTTATATACAGTTTCAATCATGTGCAGAAAGCTTGTCGTGCGCACTCAATGTATGAGTCGAGCGGTTCAAGTACCTACAAGGAAAATGGTACGGTCTCGTGTGATTGTTTATCAAGTTGTTAAAAGTGCTATTTACGAATTGTTGACATGCCAAGTAGCATTTTGGTTAAATTGCTGCTTTATGAATATTATATTTATAAAAAGGTTATTAATTGGTATCGTATTTCATCAAGGGACATTTGGCGCTATTATATATGGAACCGGATCAATCACTGGTTTTTTTAGCCAAGACTCTGTCACGATCGGTGATCTTGTTGTTAAAGAGCAGGTAAACCATGAGGGCTGTGACGTAGTAGTTGAGGCTTAACAGATGTGGTGGAATATCTCATCTGCTCTGGATTCAATTCTAGGCGTCCACAACAATTGTTGCCACTGGGGCTGATTTCTTACGGTCATAATTTGCCGGGACTAGTCTGGACATAGCCTGAAAATCCTTTCAGAAAAAAAAGTTAAAGAATCACTATAACAAAATCGGGTTTATAGGACACTCCCAAATTCTAAGTGTCCTAATATACTTCTTTATAAAGTGTCCAAATTCGTCGTAATAAGTTTTTTACGACATTTTTTTAATATAAAGCATCCCTTTATCAACTTTATAGGATACTATTTGAAAAATTGTCCTATAAAAACAAATGTCCTATAAAAAATTGAGTTTATAGGTCACTTTCTCAAAAATGTCCTATAAAGTTGCTAATGCGACACTTTGTATTAAAGATGTCCTAAAAAACTTGTTAAGACGCCCAAAATCGTCATATAAACTTATTACATCACCTTTAGATCGGGTATTTTATATTTTGGTCCAATAAATTAATTCCTATAAAACGGTCTATTGGGACGCTTAAATTTTGGAATTGTCCTATAAACCTAATTTTATTGTAGTGAATTGTGGTTTTGGATGTATCGAGTTCAACGTTCTCATCACGACTCTCCCTCCTTGTGATGTTTCACTTTCTTCAGGATTTTATAGAGGCAACCGATGAGACCGACAATGTTTTCTTGCATAGGTTGTTTGACGGTATACTCGGCCTTTCGTTTCAAACGATCTCCGTTCCTGTCTGGTACTTTACTCGCCTCTAGTTACCGCACTGGTTTATGTTTCATACCTTTTTTTGTGTTTTTTTGGGTAACCGTGGGTAAGGTTGCTCAAAAATCCGACCAACCCGATCAACCCAACCCAACGTGAAATAACCCAACCCGAAGCAACCCGATGGTTAATCAAGTGGTAAAATTGTCAAACCATAGGTATTGGGTTGATATTGGGTTACTATTATTTGAACCCAACCAAACACGATGAACCCGATATTCTTTTATTTCTATGATTTAATATGATTGTTGAATTTCTATTAATATATATATTAGACAATTACACTATCATGTATATTTTTCATATATACATATTTTCAATCTATTCATATCTCTATATAACTCATTCATATATATGTTCAGTAACTGTGAACATAAATATATATATAAATTGAGAAAATTAACTGAATGTGATATACGTAAGAAATATGGATAAGTTGTATCAAATGCTTGATGATGAAAAAGAAATTATGAGTAGAGAAATAACATATCCAAGGTTAGAGGAATATTTTAATATACCAAAGTATCAACCCGACCAACCCGTACGGGTTGGGTTGGGTTAAGATTTTTCCACACCGCAAGCATTGGGTTGAGTTGTTCAAATGTCTTCAACCCGATCAACCCAACCCATGAGCACCGCTAACCGTGGGTTTGTGGGGTGGCTCACGCATACCAACTAACCCCTGGAATGGCCTAGAGTCTTCACATATGAACCTCCATGGCCATAACGGCTAATACATGCCCCGAGCTTGAGCCACAACGCAAGTGGGTTAGTGAAATGGCTTGTAAACTGAGATATCTGCACATATTATAGGTACAACATGCTTAATCAAGGTCTTGTTAAAGAACGGAGGTTTTCCTTTTGGTTGAATSGCAATGTTGATGAGGAAGAAGGTGGCGAACTCGTGTTTGGTGGGCTTGACCCTAATCATTTTAGGGGTGACCACACTTATGTCCCTGTGACTTATCAGTACTATTGGCAGGTTGGTTA
>NC_037544.1:4101393-4102576 GCF_001531365.2 Cynara cardunculus var. scolymus
TTTTTTAAGGACACTTTTATAGAGTAATTTAACGAGGTTTTGTGGGATTTCTGATATGAGGGTTTCCATTTCAGGATTTTGCGCCCCTGGTTGTCAAGCATATGCAGACTCTGGAACCTCTTTGTTGGCGGGTCCAACGGTAACGTGTGAAAAAATTATATGCTTCTATATTATTTCGGGTGGGTATCTTATATATGTATTTTGTGCTACCTATCATATATTAAAGTCACTATAGTGATCTTAGTTTCCCTTTGGGATTGGATCGAAGGTATCTGGAATTGAATTTCATTTTAATCTCATGTTTGGTCTGAAAGATTTCTCGGATTTGAAATCTCATAAATATAGGATTTTGAAATCCCGTTGGGATGATTGGTTTTTCATGGGATTTTGAAATTCCGTAGGATTGCGTCTTACTCAAAACGTCAAAGTCCATTCAATTTGTAAAAATGGTATTTTATTCCTAATCGACACAATTAACTTTTCCCTGAATCAAACGTTGACTACCCCCACGGCATACCAGTACATATCAATCAGTCAAGGCCACCACTTATGGATTGCATTCCAAAGTCCACATATACAATTTCAGGGTCAAGTGACTTCTACGATTCTGTTACAGAAGTCTAACGTTCCGTAAAAATCACTTTTTTAGGCTATTGTTACTCAAATCAATCATGCAATTGGCGCTAACGGGGTCATGAACCAGCAATGCAAGACAGTGGTTAGTCGTTATGGAAGGGATATAATTGAGATGCTCCGATCTAAGGTACCCGTTATCCTTCACATCCCTGTCTTAGAGCATTTCCAGCAAATTCTTTAAAATTGAGAAAATGGAGATTTTAGGCATATTTTGTGTCTATTTATGTCTGTTCCAAAATAAGTGTCCACTTTCAAAAGCAAATTACCAAATTCTCGAATTTACCCTTAATTAATGCACAATTATATAAGAGTTGCGAAGAGAAAAACAATTAAATAAGGGTAAAGATGTCATTTGGTTAACAAAAACTGTAATAATAAAGCATGTCTAGAATTGTGTGTTATTTCAATTGGGGACACTTTTGTTTTAGACGGAGAGAATATTGTTCAATATTTCTAGAAACATCTGACAATTTAATTGTTTTTGTTATGATGTCCTGTAGATACAACCTGATAAAATCTGTTCGCACATGAAGTTATGCACTTTTGA
>NC_037544.1:4103216-4107502 GCF_001531365.2 Cynara cardunculus var. scolymus
TACAAGTAGATTGCAACACTCTTTCCTCCATGCCCAATGTTTCCTTTACAATTGGTGGCAAAAAATTTGGGCTCACCCCAGAGCAGGTGATAATTTAACACCATTTTAAACATATACATGTCTTTTTTAAGGGTCTGCACCCGTTTACTGTCTTTTATCGGGTAAGAGGCGCTAAACTGATCAAAGATGTTACAGTTTACCAACCTCTTTTACCGGCCCATGATACTGACCGAAATGCTTGATCTCGTAAGTTAAGAGAGGGACTCTTAAGGGATTGTTTACCAAACACTTATCAGATAAGTGCTTAATGGGTCAATTAGCTTACAAGAAGAGCTAGCATACCAGAGATCGGGTAATCTTACCCAGTAAGAATGAAGGTAAGAATCGAGAGTCTTACATGGTAAGTGAGGGTGGTGACTCTTACTCGATACATGCTTAACGGGTGACAAACACTTACCAGCAATTCATTTTGATGGCTTAGTAATGTTATCCGATAAGATAAGTAAGGGTGCTGACTTTTGTCGGTACCGGGTAGGGTTTGGTAAACGCCCCTTTACTCTATCAATGATTAGTGCCAATTCGTACTCTTCTCTTAGTTTTTTTACCTGATTAGCATTTATCCAATTTATGTTTGTAAACGACTATGAAAGAATTTAATAGATAATCTGAATTAATATTTTATCTTGGAAACCAACTACGAAATTGATCAGTACATCTTGAAAGTCGGTAAGGGAGAAGCAACACAATGCATCAGTGGATTCACTGCGATGGATGCAACTCTTCTTGGACCTCTGTGGTAATTATCTATTCTACTTCAGTAAAAACCTTTTTTTACCCATGTTTTAAACATTATTTTACTACATGTTCTCTATTAGGACCTTTCCGAATACAATAATTTGACCCTTATTGTATAGGGTAGCAAGAAATTAGTATAGTGAAAATCCAAATGAATACTCTGATCTTTAAGGCTGTAAGATATATTCCTTATATATACCTGGATTCTTGTTCACATATTTATATGAGAGATCGACGGTTACAGATGGGTAAAACGGTCAAGACATAAGTGCACAACATTTATAACCGTTAACAGATAAGATTAGAAAACAGTTTTACAACTTCTCTGAGTCAGAAGCAACGTCAAAAGAAATCTAGAGGCTCTGTGGGCCAGAGAGCGTCCAAAAACTTTGATCACCAAGATCAGAGGCTCTGAGTACACATGCTTCTGAACTACACTTGGTCATTTTCACCAAGTTTTAACATTATTTCTAGAAGGTTCCCAACCTTCTGAAATATGTTCAAAACGTCCCAGAACATAAAATTCTTAAGCAAATCTCTTCTTAAAATTTGCAGAGGTCTCAGGTCTCAAGGGCGGCCTCTGTCGACCCTGAATGGTTAGCGGGACCACCACCAAGGGCACTTCCCCTAGGACCTGGGAGTGACTCCCGCCTTAGAGCGATTTAAGGTGATAAGTGGCAACATTTGTGAGTGTGCATTCCACACCTCTTAACTCACTTATGTTTGCCTTATCACTAGGTCGATCGATCCCATATAAATCACAATCACAATAAAATTACCAACAATTTTACCCTCCTAACATAATAAAATCTAAAACTACCCTTGTGTTTCCGATCAGAAATTATATTGTAATTTTTTAGACGATCTTTTTATGCTTAGTATTGTGGGTATTTTAATGCAGGATCCTCGGAGATGTTTTCATGCGTCCATATCACACAGTGTTTGATTATGGCAATTTACTAGTTGGATTTGCAGAAGCAGCTTGAGATATGATATGCGACGATCATCCTTGTGCCAGTCCGTTTTACTCTATTTATGCTAAATCTGTGTTTTTGTGAATTCCCATCGTACCGGAATAAAATGGTCCAATAAATTTATGACGTCTTTATTACCCTAAATTTGTCGGTATCTGATGAAAGCTGATGTTGTTTTGCTCTTTACCTTATGCGTGACACAACAATCGGCTCCATTGTCATTCAATCCGTCTCTTAAATTTAGAAAATCAGTTGTCAAAGGTCGAAATTGAGAATATAAGTACTGAAAACATTACAGTATAATGAAAATATTATCATTGAAGGTAGGTGTGCACAAAAAACCGACAAAACCGTCAACCCGTCCAATCCAACCCGAAGTTGTGAACTATTGAAAAAATCAAAAAATTAATCTATTTGAAGATACATATGTAAACTGACATTACAGATTATTCATATAAGTTCAGATATACATCTTCAAATTGATTTTTTCAATGATTCACACATAACCTATAATTTAATATTATATTCTCACGATAATTAAACATTCCGCTATATGTATATATTGATTATATATAGAGGGGCATTCTTTTAATTACTTCTTAATTAGGGGTCGTTTACCTAAATACTTACCCGGTAAGTACTTAATATTAGAAGTCAACACTATGATTTATTTTATTGGGTAAGATTGTATTACATCAAAACTATCCTATGCAACAGTTTACTTGGTAAGCACTTACCCGGGTAAGAGTCGTCACCCTCACTTACCGGGAGTCTCTTAATTAGGGGCCATTTTGCACTATATCATGAGAGTCTTTTAATCATTCTGACCACTTAATCATTCTACACCAAACCATTTAACAACTGTCAAGCAGTCCCTAACTTTGTTATATATATGTATAAAAATAAAAACAGAAGTTTTAAATTATATTTATTCATATGTAAATAAAATTAGAAATTAATAAAAATAAATTTTTAATTACACTAATTGTTATGTAAATTTTTGAAAGATAAATAAAAAAATTGTTAAAATAATAAGATTTAATAAAAACAAAAGTGCTAATTATTATGTAAAAATTTGAGAGATAAATAAAAAATAATGTTAAAATGATATAATTATATAATTATTGATAAATAAAAATGAAATTTTAGTTGTATAGATTGGTATGTAGTTTAAAATAAAAATAAAAGTTTTTGGATTAATTATGTGATAACCGGATCCTGATTATCATCCAAGGTAATTAATGTGTGATTATCTGATTAAATGATTACGTGATAGTATTATAAATTGATATGTTTGATCATGCTAGTATGTGAAATTATGCATTAATTGGATATATATATATATATATATATATATGCATGATATTTGTGTATATATGCATAGGTATATATGTATATGTGATGATGCATGTGTATGTGCATATGGTTTACATACATGCATGGGGGATTTATTTTGTAAGCTTGCACATGGTATATGGTTCTAGTAGCCGACTTTCCCTAAAGGGAAAGTATAAAAGGAGGTTGAAGCCTCCATTCTCTTCTTCTTGCCTTTTTAGAAAAATTGAGCGATCTAAAGAGAAAAAGTTGACCGGATTGCAAGTGTCTGATTTCAAGTATTTGGTTTCAAAAGGCTTGTTAAGGTGAGTGATTTATAAACATTTTTACATAAAATTTGTTACTGGTTTTATTTGAATGTTGATTATTATTGGAAAGAAATCAGTAATTTGCTTAAGGGTTTTATCCGGGTAAAGGGTGAATGGATTAAGTTTAAATCGGACAAAGCTTGTCCGGATTATTATAAATCGGTCAAGGGTTGGGCGATTTAGCCTTAAACCGCTCAAGTGTTGAACGATTTAGCCTTAAACCGGTTAAATGTTAAGCGGGTTATGATTAGTAAGAATGGTTATCATTTTGAACTGAGAAGTAGGAATACGACCATGTGGTGATCGGATTATTTTAAATCGGTCAAGCTTTGGGCGATGTATTGTCCGGACTTGTTATCCGGACAAAGGTGTTGGAATTTATTCTAAGTGTTAAATCGGACAAGTCTTGGGCGATAAGTTGTCCGGATGATTTGGTAAACCGGCCAGACTTCACCGGAGATGAAGTCCGGCCAAGCCTAGGTTGACCGGATTTGAGTTGTGCCTTGTGTTTAAAGGATAGAAATTGTTATTTTATCATAAAATGAAGTTTTGATATAAATGAGTTTGAATTGATAATAATTTCAATGGCTGCGGTCTATTTGGAATTCTTTTTGTGAAATATTTTGATGAGTAAATAACGGTGGCATATCAAGGTGAGGTGTACCATGGGATAAGGGTGGCATATCAAGGAGAGGTGTACATTTGGATATAAGGATGGCATTTGTATGTGTGTTGTATGATATAACTCTTTCTATTATATCCCTTAAGATTATCGTGGTCTGGAATCTTTATTTCTTTGTGATTTAAAGATTTAGGATCAAGGTTCTTATTGGAAATCATAGTCTGGATGTTATTGAGGAGAAAACATCAGGTT
>NC_037544.1:4107582-4110165 GCF_001531365.2 Cynara cardunculus var. scolymus
CTGATTGGTTCAGAGGTATGAGATTTGAATAGCTGAATGCTTTGTTTGAAAAGTGGAAAGGATTTGGTAGTATGTTTCTAATTGTTCATATATTTGTTATATATATGAAATGTTGTTTTCCATAAAAGATTATGGTGATTTTCACCCTGCAATAACATAAATAGGGTATCTCACTAGACCTATCGGTCTAACCCTCGTTTTGTGATTTTAGTTATATATTGCAGGAGGTGCGGACGGTAAGGGAAAAGGGGAAATGTAATATTTTCCTATATGCATTTTTATATGAAGATCTGTTTTGATGTATAGTTATGATTGAATAGTACAAGAAATGTATTTGAATTTTTGGACCTGACACTTTTGATCTTTGGAGCCAAGCTCAAACCAATCAGGCACCACCCTTGTAGTTTACCATTTAAAAATTTACTGACCATAATAGATGACCCAACTCATATCTATATTTTAGGATTTCAAAATTATCGTTGTTTTTTCATACATTATTGACTGTAATTATCTAATAAGAAGTGTATGCATCTTAAGTGTCACCGTATTGTTCATTCGTGGTAAAGTAAAAAAAATTAGATTCGTGAAAGGTGCAACCGTTTTATATGATGCCACCGTACCCAAAAATTATTGGGTCCATCCCTGAAACTACATTAGACCCACAAAGTTTCTACTTTAAATTTAAGGAAATTAACCGAAATATCTAAACTTTTTAAGAAAAAGTACTTTTTAGCCATTTTTGGAACCAAATTCCCGTTTTAGTACAGTTTACCTAGTCTTACGCATCTGTATAAAACCTATTTTCAGATTAAAAATAAAGAAAAAAAATCATTTACGCAAAATCAAATATTTTATGCAAGTGTAGATCCTTATGCAAATCTGAGTAAATGTTTTTTTAATTTGAAAATCGAATTTACGTAAACATTTTAAGTATAGAAAAATAAAAAATGTTTGGTTGTTAATTGGTTATTTATTTTTCATTACGATCAATGTAAGTTTATATTTAATTTAATTAATAGACAGATAATTAAATTACGATCCTTATCTTACATAAATAAGAAAAACAATACATTTTAAACCCAACTTAAAATATAAATTTATTTTTTTGGATTAAAAGTATAGACGGATTTCCAAAAATATATCGAATAAAATTGCATAAAAATTTAAAATATTCAAAATTATAATTAAATTTTAAATTCATTAATAGTTATAAATCATTTGTATAAGGGTCATTGTTGTAATTTTGGAATGAAATGTTTAAATCCGTCGTGTCTTCAATTCCATTACAATCTCACAACTAATGGTATAAAAAACAATGGTCTAATCGTATGACCTTTACCTTTTAGGATATCGGGGATTTAATTTATACTATCTTATAAAACAAATTTATCAAAAGTCTTAAAAATAATATACATTTATGTACAAAGTACTAAAATCAACTCATAATGCATTAGGTACTACTACTTTATGCATTCAATCTTAAAATCTCTTCATCTACAATTAAAATAGCATATAGTACAAGTTACTAATGCACATTATTATATTTTCTTTTCATTTTGACACCTTTCATTCATGCTTTCACCCTCTTATATCTCTATGTCTTCTCCCTATCCCGCAAGATGAGATTCAAATTTAAATTCACCATGAATTATTAAAAGTTCTCCCATTCAATTGTTCTCGATCTCTTGATTCTTTGCTCTTGGTGTAAATCGAATACATTTGTGGAGTCGTTTAAATATGTTGAATTTTAAACTGTCATACAATTTTTTTCATCGATAAACTGTAATTGGAACCATAACTCTTATTGTTCAAATTGTATTAATAGGTAAAGACCAAGTGTAACTTATATCATCGTTAAATCTTCTCTAATAAAACCAGTGAAACTTCAAAATCATCAAAATCCACGGCTACCACCGCATTGCATGGGTACACAACTAGTCATCATTAAAGGTGAGAAGGGTATGTGAGTTTATTCATTGCATTTGTTGTACATAAATATTATGTATTTCAAAAAAGAACTTTTTGTTTACGGGACCAAATAAATCTAAAGTTGTACTTAGAAGTTGAGTTGTTACAAAAGCAAGCATCGTTTTTAAAGTGAGCTGACACGTTTCTAATATTGACCAAACAAACAGACAGCTCCATCGTAAAGTACGAGCATCCTTTGTGGCTAAGACGTAGAAGCCGACAAAAACGTAAGTATCGCATTTATTTCATCCTTAAATTATATGCTCGATATACATATATCTATATTATATCACAGAATATATGGGTTTTATCTTTTAAAGTTGTTAATATTTCAAGAATATATGTGTTAAAATATTACTAGAAGGGTACTCGTGTAATGCAGCGACATACATCTTGATTTTTATATTTTGTTTTATTTTTAATCTCAGTTGATGTCATAATACGGTCTTATGTGATTTTCAAAAAACGATAATGTTTTTATTTTTAAATAAAATATAAAATTAAAAATATTATAAAATTTTGATAAAAATATATCGATATTAGTATCAAATTAACTATTTAAAATTTCTTATTTTTTATGTAAATTTTTAATTCAAATTTTAATTTTGTTAATAT
>NC_037544.1:4112555-4114489 GCF_001531365.2 Cynara cardunculus var. scolymus
AATGAAATTTATACCTTTATGAAGGGTTCGAAGAGTGGATTCCGAATATATAATCGTTACTTCGATTGCTTCAACGGTTTGAGAAATATCTTAGAGAGAAAGAAAAAAAATGAAAGAGAGAGAGAGGCGGTGAAGAAGCAGAATGAAGAAGTCGATGATGGTTTATTTATTTTTTATTTTTTTTTACTTTACATATATATATATATATTATAATAAGTTTAATAATTTGACGGTTTTAACCCCTGAACAATTTTCGACCGTCATTTATGACGGTACAATTCGGGTAAGTTAACGAGAATGTGATTTTAAAATTCGGGTCTTACATTCACCTTCACAAAATATAAACGTACGTTCATATATATTATGTAAATGTTACATTTTTCACAAACGTTAACATTTGACAAAAAATTTGGGATTGGTTGTGGATATACGAATGTGATATTTGATGAAAATAGGTGAAAAAGATCATATAAAATATTATAAAAATCGTTAACTAATTAAAACCCGAAAATAAACAGATTTAAATGATATAACGAGGTATTTAAAATATTCATATAGTTTCTTTCTTCAAATTCTACCATCAACACAATTTAGGCATAAGCATAGGAATAGGTCCTGACCCGTAGGGAAACCTGGTACTCCCCGCCCCGTACTCGTTATATATATATATATATATATATATATATATATATATATTATTTATTTCAACTAAATCAGTAGTTCATAATTTACTAACTAGGTTTATAATTTAAAATTGTTATTTTTTGGATGTTAAGTCAAAATGCAATTACTCGATAAGTTTTGTATATTACTCGATATGATTTTATATTATTCAATATCTTTTGGTATATGTGACTTTAAGTTTTTTTGGATTTAATTGATTTTCTTTTTTGTTTTAGGTTATTAGTTCTTGTATGATGTTATGGATTTTTTGTATTAAATTAAATTCATTTTGGTTTTAGGTTTATTGAAAATGTTTGAGATTTAAACATGTATGGTCTCTCACGTATTTAATTTTAAATAACTCATATAAACGGGAAAAAAAAGCCCCGTTCCCCGTTGGGGATGTGATTATATTCCCCGGCGGGGATGGGGACGGGGATAGAGATAAGTAATYGGGGACGGRGATTGAGGTCCCCGCCCCATCTATACCCCATTCCCATGCCTATTTAGGCATGGAAAATGGATGGGGATGGAGTGGGGACCCCAATCTTCATCTTCATTCCTATCTTCGTCGGGAAATATGATTATATTTTCATCCTCATCTTCGCAACGGGAAATGGGGGATTTTTTATCGGTTTATGTGATATATTTAAATCATAAATCAAATGTGTTAAACATCACACTCGATCCAAAATGATACATGTTTACATCTCACATATTTCTATAAATTTGCTTTCATGGAGTATCAGAATATTCATCATACGTAATTGTTTAATCAAACATTTTTGGTTCTCCATATTTTTATGTAAAACAAGTAGATATGTTAAATTTAAGAGAAAAGAGTAGTGATTGTCTTCTCAATTGTGAGTTAGACGTATGCGGTTGAAGCCGTACATAATTACAGTGTACGAAGATTTAAAAACTAAAAGGTAATGATACTATCTAGGATTTGGGATTATGTTAGACCAAGGGTTTTTCGTGAGACTCGTGAGACCAATTCTTAACCCTTGGATTAGATCTACAATCTAATCATTCATAATCACAAAATTGCCACGAGACTTCTCAATAATCACAAAATTGTCACCGTACAACTTTAGATCATTAGCTTATAAAGTTGATCAATGAACATAAATTGGTCTTACGGGTCACACGAAAAACCTTTGATCTCACGTGAACCCAACTCTACCATCTAGAAGATAATTATGGCTAAGCTAAGAGAACCTACTGGGATAATCGCTAAGTTAATCTACAATTTATATCGACATCAGAAT
>NC_037544.1:4114804-4132356 GCF_001531365.2 Cynara cardunculus var. scolymus
AAATCATTTTCTATTTATGTTATTTCTGATAAGTTATGTGGTTTAGATTGTTTTTCGTCATCTTGTAAGTACCTTCTTCTCGTTTGATTTTGTCCATATATATATATATATATATATATATATATATATATATGTCTCTTTGTGTGTGTATAGTATATAGGAAAGGGTTTAAACGAGAAGACATGTGATTTATGCAAATACGAGAACACTTGTAAGTCTTATCATTTTTTTTATATCAATTTTAGAAAGATTGAAAGAGCAGTAAAATATTAAATAAATATTATCCTTTTATTTTAGAAATATCGAAGGCATGCAACGTAAAATGGGGAAAAAAATGCAAATCACATAATGAACAGACAAAGCTGATGATTGTGTACATGATCATCACTGGTTTTCAAAAATCGAGAACACTTATGGGCCTCCAAATTATTAACCCATAATAAAAATTAAAATAAACCATTTAGTGTACCAATGTATTATGTGTTTATTAACAAGTGAGATTAAAAGTTACTAAGAGTTCAGATCTCTTTTTATGTTTTTCATCTTAACTCTTTTTCTTATTAGATCTTTCGCCTATATATATGCATATATACATATACATATATAGAGGAGCGATCAAATGCAAACCATCCAATTTGCACAAACCGTGCAAACCACCCTCATCCGTCGACTTCATTGTTTAATCTTATGAAATATTTTCATGAAATTATTTAATCTTGTGAAATTGTTTCATAAATACTTTTTTGATTAAGTTGCTTCATATATGGTTATGAAATTGTTTCATATAATATTTAATGAAATTTTAATGAAACTGTTTCATGTTTTCTCTAAAATTAAAATAATGAATATGATAACATCCGTGATTAACACCCTTCACAATAAAAATGATTAATCAACCTCTCATAATTACAAAAAAATAAACAAAATGAAAAATTATGATTGGTTTAATGAGGTTTGTACGGTTTGTACAAATAACGTGGTTTGCAAAGTATACCTCCTCTACATATACACACACACATATATACAATAAAAGAGTTAAAATGAGAATTGTAAGAAGAGGTCTGAACCCTTAATCACTTTTAATCTTATGCCCACCCATGAAATGCGTTTCAGGAGGGAATTGATTCGGTGTATCTCGGTGCACGTCATTACTGTTGACATTCCTATATACATATACATACATATGTGTGTATGTGTGTGTGTGTGAGAGAGAGAGAGAGAGACTTGGGATCACGTGAGACCAGCCTGTTTTCATGAGACCCGTAAGGCCACTTTTTTACACTTGAAACTTCACAACAAAACGTTGTGAAAGTGTTACAACTGAGTATTTGATTATTAAAGCTCGGAGTTGTTTTTGAAAAACAATGGTAAGTGAATGGGTTTAATGTGTCAATATGCCTAAATCCTTTTTAAAATCACCACTGCCTCATTTTTATTTTGTTTAACATAATGAAATAATTTTATTTATCTCACTAGGATGATATGTGATTTAAAAAAGAAAGTTGATGAAAAGGTTTTGCTATTTGTGCTTTTTCGTACAAAGAAAACAGAAGCCAAGGGAGATTTAAAGACAAGTGATTCTACGAAATTATCTGGATAGTTATTATTCATCTCCATAACTACATCTCTTTGTGATTAAGGTGAGTTTAAATTTTTATTAACTTTCCTTATTTGGAAACTGGGTATAGAACCATATGGTTCTTTATACAAGTTGTTGATTATAAAACCGTTTTGATGCCATAATTGGTCAAATTGTAGGTTTATTTTTATGATTACATCATGTGTGGAAATAAGGGTAGCATATCAATGAGAGGTATATACTAAGATAAGAGTGGCATATCAAGGAGAAGTGTATACCAGGATAAGGGTGGCATAATCATCGAGTTATAAAATCTGGATTTTGAATCAAATGTTCATAATTATCTCATCCTTATGATGCGATAATTTAGGGTTGTCGCATATATGTGATGCGATAACTTAGAGCTATCGCATCTGTGTGATGCGATGAAGTGTGGTTAGCGCATCTGTATGATGCGAGGAATGAGTTTTGTCGCATCCTTGTGATGTGACAAGTTGATTTATTGTACTTATTGAATGCGACAACTTGAGTTTATTGCATCAGTGTGATGATGCGATRAGKTGTAGTCCTCRCACCAGTGTGTTGCGAGGAAATGATATTGTCTCATCATGTCATGMGAGAAGTTATATGATGCAAGAAGTTTTATAAATGAGGTTCATTATAGCAAAGTGATGTATATTTGTTATTTTACAAATATGAGTTTATAAATGTAATTTGGTGATTATAAATGTGAAACTAATACTATATTGTTCACATCAACACTATTGCATTGATTCACACAATGAAACATCACCTTTGTCTTTCATGTCAACGCCTGTTTGTGTTTGTAGGGGTGCTTATGGGTTGGGTTGATCGGGTTGAATACATTTTAACAACCCAACCCAATGCTTGTGGTTTAAAAAATCTTAACCCAACCCAACCCAAACGAAAGTGCAACCCAACCCAAACCGTACGGGTTGGTCGGGTTGATACTTTTGTACATTAAAATATTGTTCTAACCTTGTATATTTTATTTCTCTACTCATAATTTCTTTTTCATCATCAACCATTTGATACAACTTATCCATACTTCTTACGTATATCACATTCAATTAATTTTCTCAATTTACGTATATATGTTTACAGTTATTGAACTAGAGATGTGAATAAATTGAAAAGATGTGTATATAAATWGTGTACGTGATAGTGTAATTGTTTAGTATATATTAATAAAAATTCAACAATCATATTAAATCCAAGAAATAAATGAATATCGGGTTCATCGGGTTGGGTTGGGTTCAAATAATAATAACCCAATATCTACGGTTTGAAAATTTTACAACTCGATTAGAGTAGCTTCAGGTTAAGTTATTTTGCGTTGGGTTGGATTGGGTTGATCGGATTGATCGGGTTGTTCGGGTTTTTGAGCACCCCTACCTGTTTCATATTGTGAAACAATATGAAATTCTTTCGCTATTTAAAACAACACACTTCAGTAACAAATTCACGTGTTGTTCACATAAGTTGCACTAACACCAGAAAACAACACTTCAACCTTCAAATTGACTACACATACCATCTTATATCTTTTTCATCATAGCGACCCATAACGGATCGGACCCAGAATTTTTTTTAAACGGTGGCACCATTTGACCATAAGAAAAAAAATATAGAATTTTTTTTCTTCAAACGGTGGCACCGTTTGACTAAAAAAATGACACTAACATGATTTGGACTTGGGTGTGAAGTGGAATAAAAATCTTGCAAACCAACTCTACCAAATAAAACTTGTTCTCATTGTAGTTTCAAAATACATACGATGGCACACAACAAATTAATACGGTTGCGCCGTTCACGAAACCTAAATTTTTTACCTTTCGACGGAGAAATGATACAGTGGCACGTGCCACCCTTGGCACTTAACTAAGTCCGCCTACGACCCAGAGGTGTGTCGATGGTGTAGCCTTGTAGATGACTTGTTGATAATATTTGCTTCTCGGTTCAAATCTTGTTGATTACAATTTTTTTTTAACTTTTTTGTTTAATTTAATAGTATAATTTTTCTAATGATTTTTTATTCCATAATAATCTGTTCATTCATATAAAAAACTGTTAGGAGATGTTTGACAATTGTTAAATGGTTTGGTGCAGAATGATTAAGTGGTCAGAATGATTAATAGGTTTTCATGATATAGTGCAAAATAAAATATAATTGTTTGGTAATTGTGTACAATGAAATTAGGGCTGTTAATGGTTAAGGGAGATCCATGATACAAAATCATTCAGAGAGTTTTAGAACCATTAAGAGGCAGACTTTTTTTGCCAAACAAGATTCACCTCTTAACGATTCAAAGGTTGCATCTTAATAGAACTATTAAGAGTTAAACAAACAACCTATTACTTCTCCTCAATTCATTCATCGATTCGTTTTCGATAATTCCACTCATGTAAAAGTTTCAATTTTATAATTTATATCTAATGTTTTTTTATTCCATATTCTTTATCTTATGGAGTAATTTATTTTTGATTTATTAATATAATTCTTTATAAAGATGATAATTGAGTATTTTGTTAGAACTCAACGATTATCCTAATTATATTTTAGATTTTTTATATTTAATATGAAATGTTTATCTGTAGTTAGTTACACGAATTGAAACATGAAGCTTTAATAAGTTGTGCTTACACACAGTGTATTTGTAATATTGAATTTGAAGTAATATACATCAATAAATAGTACTGCATGTATAAAAATTGATTTTAAAAAATTTTATCAAATATTTTATAATATAGTATAGATAATAATAAATAAAGTTTACAATAATTCACCTTCTAGATTAAACATAGATGAATGCTAATTATAATTCTTATGTTCTCTTTGATAATTATAGTTCATCAATGATGATCAACATTTTATACTAGGAAAAAATCAATACATTTATGGAAAAAAAATTTATTAGAGTATATGGATGGTTTAGATTGGGTTGTATGAGTTGTACGAATGACACATGCTGTATTTGAAACACCCTATATATATATATAGAGAGAGAGAGAGAGAGAGAGAGAGAAAGAGTTTGTTTCAAATGCAACACATCACATTTTTACAACCAATGCAACCCAATAAATTGAAATATTTATGAAAATGATGAGAGTTCATTTATTATGATTTAAATATTTATGGAAGATGAATATGTTTCATTAATTATGATCAACACTTTATACTAGGAAACAATCAAAACTTTTATGAAATCATAATTAATGAACCATATTCATCTTCCATAAATATTCAAATCATAATAAATGAACTCTCGTCATTTAGATATCTCAATTTATTGTGTTGCATTGGTTGTACAAATGCGATGAGTTGTATTTGAACCAAACTATATATATATATATATATATATATATATATAGAGAGAGAGAGAGAGAGAGGCGCGACCAAATGAAAACCACTCCAATTTGTAAAAACCGTAAAAACTACTCTCATCTATCGTTAATCTTATGAAAAAATTTCATGAAATTGTTAATCTTGTGAAATTGTTTCATATAATACTTTTTTTGATGAAGTTGTTTCATATGTGGTTATGAAATTGTTTCATATACTACTTAATGAAATTTTAATAAAACTGTTTCATGTATTTCTCTAAAATTAAAATAATGAAGATGATAATATCCATGATTAACACCCTTCACAATAAAAATGGTTAATCAACCTCTCATAATTACAAAAAAATAAACAAAATGAAAAATTATGATTGGTTGAATGAGGTTTTCACGGTTTTTACAAATTGAGTGGTTTTTATTTGAACCCACCCCTATATATATATATATATATATATATATATATATATATACACACACACACACACATAGGGGTCTATTCAAGAGAGAACTGATTAGTTTGTGTTAACTGTAAGATTCAATCTCAACCACATATTAACGAATAAATTAGGAAATTAGTAATTTTGGTAATTTGAGTTCAAATTATAATTAGAGAGCATTTTAGATATTTTTAAAAACTCCTCTCTCCTCTCACCTCTCACCTCTCTCCGACCTCGGATCTCCAACCTCCGATGAACATTATTTCAGTAATCATTGTGATACACAATATGATACCCATTGTGGTATCACTGTGATACCATTATGATACCAACCCAAACCTTAAAAACAAAATCAAATCCATAATCTAAATTTAAGAAATACATACCGATCATCCACGTTGTGATACCAAAAATACATACAAGATGCAATGTGATACCCAATGTAGTACCAATTGGGGTACCACTGTGATACCACTCACACCAACCATATTACCACTGTGATACTAAACCTTGATTCTCAAAACCTTAAGCATGTACTTCTTACTTATTTAAGAATTGAAGCAGCAAGGGGTTGTAGAAGATAGATTGCAGCTGTTGGTGGATGGTACTAGTGCATTTAGGCCCGGTGTGCCAACTGCATTGGTGGGGGTAAGTGGTGTTGGTAAGACCACCCTAATGGATGTTTTAGCCGGGAGAAAAACTGGTGAAGTTATAAATGGAAGCATCCATAAAAAAAACCCAACTATTTAGGGTAAATTCACATCAATTAGGTAAATGCGAATTGAATAATTAATGATTTGATTTGTTATAAAAAAAATTGTCAAATTACCTATTTACCCTTTATTTTATTTTAGTAAATAACATTAATTATCTTAAATGATTGGCTCACATTGGATCTCATGGTTACTACAAACTATTTAGTTCTCATTTGATTAGGTTTATATATATATATATATATATATATATATATAGATATAATTATTTGAGAAATCTATGGAATAAATAAAAATTAGGGAATAAATGGAATTATTTTTCAAGACCTTTTACATTGTAAGTGGTTTCATTTGATTTTCATCGTGTATGTATGATTTTTGTTCTTCCCTATGGTTGATATGCATCAAATATATCAAAGGACCTAAATTGTCAATAAACCAAAGTTGGGGATTGTAACTGCAAAATTTGGTCTTTAAAAGGCGGGTGGTGCTTCTCTCCAACAACACATTGCTCTCTTCCCACACCCTCCTTCATTGCTTGCATCAAATAACACGTGAGTTTAACCTTTCCGACACCGTTTATCGACATCTTCTCCGATCAGTCGAGTTTAACTGTTACTGTCTGTAGTTTATAACTCTGCTTCGTTTAATTTACGTCTATTGATTCATAGGAATCATTTTGACCGCTCATGAAAACGTAGAGCAGTTACTTTGTTCTTTAGTTTATATACTTCTTTCGATTTAATTGAGGAATTATTATGTGTATGTACGTACTACATGTATTTATCTATACCGTCAAATGCACACTACAACATAATTGAGTTCATAGGACACCCCCAGTCTTTAATTAAGCATCCCAATAGACCGATTTATAAAACCAATAATTAATATTATTATTATTTCTAAAATATGTATATTAATGTTTATTAATGTTTCAGTTTTCATATAAATTTCTATGTCATGGTTGCAGTGAAACATGGGTACCTCAATCAAAGCAAACGTGCTTGCCTTGTTCTTGTTTTATCTTCTATCACCTACTGTATTTTCGGTCTCCCATGACGGATTGATTCGAATTGGACTTAAAAAGAGGAAGGTGGACCGAATCGACCAACTTCGTGGACGTCGTGCGTTAATGGAAGGAAATGCTCGAAAAGATTTCGGCTTCCGTGGTACGGTTAGGGACTCGGGCAGTACCGTTGTTGCACTAACGAACGATAGGGATACTTCGTATTTTGGTGAGATTGGTATTGGAACTCCACCTCAAAAGTTCACAGTGATTTTCGATACCGGAAGTTCTTATCTATGGGTGCCTTCTTCAAAGTGCATCAATTCAGTTAAGTTTTCGATCTATTTACCAGTTGTTTTACTAAAATAGAGTAGCTGTTGAATTTATATACAATTTCAATCATGTGCAGAAAGCTTGTCGGGCGCACTCAATGTATGAGTCGAGCGGTTCAAGTACCTACAAGGAAAATGGTACGGTCTCGTGTGATTATTTGTCAAGTAACATTTTGGTTAGCAACTTGCGAAATTGCTGCTTTATGAATATTATATTTATAAAAAGTGGATTTCGCAAGTTACTCGTGAAATCGTTACTTCTTGTTTGATGGTAAAAGGTTATTAATTGGTATCATATTTCATCAAGGGACATTTGGCGCTATTCAATATGGAACCGGATCAATCTCGGGTTTTTTTAGCCAAGACTCTGTCACGATCGGTGATCTTGTTGTTAAAGAGCAGGTAAACCATGAGGGCTGTGACGTAGTAGTTGAGGCTTAATAGATGTGGTGGGATATCCTATCTGCTCTGGGCATTTGTTTTTATAGGACAGTTTTTCAAATAGTGTCCTATAAAGTTAAAGAATCACTATCACAAAATCGGGTTTATAGGACACTCCCAAATTCTAAGTATCCTAATATACCTCTTTATAAATTGACCAAATTCGTCGTAATAAGTTTTTTACGACATTTTTAATATAAAGCGTCTCATTATCAACTTTATAGGACATTATTTGAAAAACTGTCCTATA
The DNA here is from genome assembly GCF_001531365.2 of Cynara cardunculus var. scolymus. Taxonomy (NCBI): domain Eukaryota; kingdom Viridiplantae; phylum Streptophyta; class Magnoliopsida; order Asterales; family Asteraceae; genus Cynara; species Cynara cardunculus. The sequence goes on from NC_037544.1 coordinate 4,122,926, forward strand.
AAAACAAATGTCCTATAAAAAATTGAGTTTATAGGACACTTTCTAAAAAATGTCCTATAAAGTTGTTAATGCAACACTTTGTATTAAAGATGTCCTAAAAAACTTGTTAAGACGCCCAAAATCGTCATATAAACTTATTACAACACCTTTTGGTCCAATAAATTAAGTCCTATAAAACGGTCTATTGGGACGCTTAGAGATTGGAAGTGTCCTATAAACCTAATTTTGTTGTAGTGAATTGTGGTTTTGGATGTATCGAGTTCAACGTTCTCATCACGACTCTCCCTCCTTGTGATGTTTCACTTTCTTCAGGATTTTATAGAGGCAACCGAAGAGGCCGACAATGTTTTCTTGAATAGGTTGTTTGACGGTATACTCGGCCTTTCATTTCAAACGATCTCCGTTCCTGTCTGGTACTTTACTCGCCTCTAGTTACCGAACTGGTTTACGTTTCATACCTTTTTTTGTGTTTTTTTGGGTAACCGTTGGTAGGGATGCTCAAAAATCCGACCAACCCGATCAACCCAACCCAACCCAACGTGAAATAACCCAACCCGAAGCAACCCGATGTCTAATCGAGTGGTAAAATTGTCAAACTGTAGGTATTGGGTTGATATTGGGTTACTATTATTTGAACTCAACCCAACCCAACCCAACCCGATGAACCCGATATTCTTTTATTTCTTGRATTTAATAKGATTGTTGAATTTCTATTAATATATATATACATTAGACAATTACACTATCATGTATGTTTTTCATATATACATATTTTCAATCTATTCATATCTCTATATAACTCATTCATATATATGTTCAGTAACTGTGAACATATATATGTAAATTGAGAAAATTAACTGAATGTGATATACGTAAGAAATATAGATAAGTTGTATCAAATGGTTGACGATGAAAAAGAAATTATGAGTAGATAAATAATATATTCAAGGTTAGAAGAATATTTTAATATATCAAAGTATCAACCCGACCAACCAGTACGGGTTGGGTTAAGATTTTTCCAAACCGCAAGCATTGGGTTGGGTTGTTCAAACATAACGGCTAATACATGCCCTGAGCTTGAGTCACAACCCAAGTGGGTTAGTGAAATGGCTTGTAAACTGAGATATCTGCACATATTATAGGTACAACATGCTTAATCAAGGTCTTGTTAAAGAACGGAGGTTTTCCTTTTGGTTGAATCGCAATGTTGATGAGGAAGAAGGTGGCGAACTYGTGTTTGGTGGGCTTGACCCTAATCATTTTAGGGGTGACCACACTTATGTCCCTGTGACTTATCAGTACTATTGGCAGGTTGGTTACCATGATCTATACTTATGTAATAAATGAAAATTGAGGAACACGTTGGAACCGTTCATCTGGACAGTATACACATGTGCATACAGGTAATTTGATAGCAATTTGCCAAGTATAAACTAAAAAAACAGCTTCAATTACTTATATGCAAATGTGCATATTCAATTTTTCATTCATGGGAATTTCCCCTAAATGTATCCAATGTTCTAAGTCCGCCATTGGTTGCTGAATTTTATTTGTTTTTCTTGTTTGTAGTTTGGAATCGGTGACGTTCTTATTGGAGATAAAAGTACCGGTACTCAGTGTTCCTATTTTTCCTTCTTTTTCTCGGTTACAAAAGGAATTTTTAAGAGTCCCGAATCGGYTGACTTGGATCATTTCATCTTCATACATGTTGGAAGTTGGAACCCCTTTATTTCTTTTAAGGCTCTTTTGGAGAATAATTTAATGGGGTTTCATATATTTTCACATGGTTTCATATTCAATATCTACTACTCAAAGGACCCGACACTGTACTCGTCTAGCCCCTTCTCGACACTCACAGTCGATTAATTTGTGTCCCACCAACCTTGGTTGAAGGGGGCATATTAGAGTGTCATATCAACGAGACGTGGACCATTTCACTTTTATTTTATTGGAACCCTCTTATTTTTTAAGGACACTTTTATAGAGTAATTTAACGAGGTTTTGTGGGATTTCTGATATGAGGGTTTCCATTTCAGGATTTTGCGCCCCTGGTTGTCAAGCATTTGCCGACTCTGGAACCTCTTTGTTGGCGGGTCCAACGGTAACGTGTGAAAAAATTATATGCTTCTATATTATTTCGGATGGGTATCTTATATATGTATTGTGTGCTACCTATCATATATTACTGATCTTAGTGTCCCTTTGGGATTGGATCGAAGGTATCTGGAATTGAATTTCATTTTAGTCTTATGTTTGGTCTGAAGGATTTTTCGGATTTGAAATCTCATAAATATAGGATTTTGAAATCCCGTGGGGATGATTGGTTTTTCACGGGATTTCACGCATCTTACTCAAAACGTCAAAGTCCATTCAATTTGGAAAAGGGGTATTTTATTCCTAATCGACACAATTAACTTTTCCCTGAATCAAACGTTGACTACCCCCACGGCATACCAGTACATATCAATCAGTCAAGGCCACCACTTATGGATTGCATTCCAAAGTCCACATATACAATTTCAGGGTCAAGTGACTTCTACGATTCTGTTACAGAAGTCTAACGTTCCGTAAAAATCACTTTTTTAGGCTATTGTTACTCAAATCAATCATGCAATTGGCGCTAACGGGGTCATGAACCAGCAATGCAAGACAGTGGTTAGTCGTTATGGAAGGGATATAATTGAGATGCTTCGATCTAAGGTACCCGTTATCCTTCACACCCCTGTCTTAGAGCATTTCCAGCAAATTCTTTAAAATTGAGAAAATGGAGATTTTAGGCATATTTTGCTCCAACAGAGATAAGAGAGAAAGAGTGATATTCTCCAAATTTAGAGAATTCCTCAAAAATAATTACAATGAGAGAGAAACATTTTTTATTATATTAACAGCAATAAGAATCCTTACTGTTAAATGTTTATGAGAGATCAATAATATTAGGTACAGATTATTTTGCTTATATTATTAATGTTTTAGTTTCCAAAATAGAGAATCTGTTGGAGATAAATATAAGTACTTTTGGAGATTCTGAGTTTTAGTTCTCCATTTTGGAAAATTTGTTGCAGATACTCTTATGATATATGATAAGCACATAAAATAAGAATCTACATTTCTATTTATGTTTGTTCCAAAATAGATGTCCACTTTCAAAAACAAATTACCAAATTCTCGAATTTACCCTTAATTAATGCACAATTATATAAGAGTTGCAAAGAGAAAAAAAATTAAATGAGGGTAAAGATGTCATTTGGTTAACAAAAACTGTAATAATAATGCATGTCTAAGATTGTGTGTCATTTCAATTATGGACACTTATTTTTGAGACGGAGAGAATATTGTTCAATATTTCTAGAAACATCTTACAACTTAATTGTTTTGGTTATGATATCCTATAGATACAACCTGATAAAATCTGTTCGCACATGAAGTTATGCACTTTTGAYGGTGCTCGCGATGTTAGGTCAGTTTTACGTTGTATGCTATGCACATCTATTTATACCAATAAACTGGTTTTATATCGTTTGATTGTTGATGTCAGATATATAAGCATTGGCTAACTATCATGTTTTGACAGTTCAATCATTGAGAGCGTGGTTGACAAGAATAACGACAAGTCTTCTGGTGGCATACATGATGAGATGTGCACCTTCTGTGAGATGGCTGTCGTTTGGATGCAAAACGAAATCAAACRAAGCGAGACTGAAGATAACATAATCAACTATGCCAACGAGGTGAAGTAACCTCTGCATAAAAACAAATAAGAGCATCTCCAACAGTTTCTTAAAACATAGAAGAAAAAATCAAAATCTTGAAAAATATTTGCATCAAACTCTAACAGTTTTTTCATTTTGAAGATTACAACAGTAATTATATCATTAAAATATTTAATAACAAAAAAAATCATCTGTTCTTTCTCCATTCAATAGAAAATTTCCCTCTCGCTCCTTCTTTCTCTATTTTAAAGAAAGTTTTGAAAAAAACTGTTGGAACTGAAAACACCAAAATTTAATTCTTCTTCATTTTAAGGGGGTATTTGGGATTGCTTATAAAAACAACTTATTGACTTATTACGGTGTGACACTGGTAATAAGCAGTTTTGAGTGTTTGGATAAACAACTTATAATGTTACCAAACCGGTAATAAAGAGTTTTTGAAGAAGTTAAACTCTTTTGACTTATAATAAATTGATAAGTGTTTTTGTAGAAAAAACATAAGTTGTTTCAAATAAACAATCTCAAACACCCCCTAAACAACTCCAATTTTATTTATATATATATATATTACAAGCATTTATTTATTTAAATGCAGTTGTGTGAACACTTATCCACTTCATCTGAAGAACTACAAGTAGATTGCAACACTCTTTCCTCCATGCCCAATGTTTCCTTTACAATTGGTGGCAAAAAATTTGGGCTCACCCCAGAGCAGGTGATAATTTAACACCATTTTAAACATATACATGTCTTTTTTAAGGGTCTGTTTACCACCYGTTTACTGTCTCTTATCGGGTAAGAGGCGYTGACCCTGATCAAAGATGTTACAGTTTACCAACCTCTTTTACCGGCCCATGATACTGACCGAAATGCTTGATCTGGTAAGTTAAAGGAGGGACTCTTAAGGGGTTGTTTACCAAACATTTATCAGGTAAGCGCTTATCGGGTCAATTACCTTACAAGAAGAGCTAGCATACCAGAGATTGGGTAATCTTACCCGGTAAGAATGAGGTAAGAATCGAGAGTCTTACATGGTAAGTGCGGGTGGTGACTCTTACTCGATACGTGCTTAACGGGTGACAAACACTTACCAGCAATTCATTTTGATGGCTTAGTAATGTTATCCGATAAGATAAGTAAGGGTGGTGACTTTTGTCGGTATAGGGTAGGGTTTGGTAAACGCCCCTTTACTCTATCAGTGATTAGTGCCGATCCATACTCTTCTCTTAGTTTTTTACCTGATTAGCATTTATCCAATTTATGTTTGTAAACGACTATGAAGGAATTTAATAATAATGTGAATTAATATTTTATCTTGGAAACCGACTACGAAATTGATCAGTACATCTTGAAAGTCGGTAAGGGAGAAGCAACACAATGCATCAGTGGATTCACTGCGATGGATGCGACTCTTCTTGGACCTCTGTGGTAATTATCTATTCTACTTCAGTAAAAACCTCTTTTTACCCATGTTTTAGAACATTCTTTTACTACATGTTCTCTGTTAGGGTGTGCTTAATGCACGGACTGTATGAAATAAGTCATGTGTCTAACATGACATGGGACAAGAATGAGATGGAACAAGAAATTCATTTTCATTAAGATAAAAATAGTGTTTCTTGTTCCACTCAAAAAGATGGAAAAACGTTGGATTAAAATACAAAATTATTATTTTTGTTAGAAAATTACGAAGTGAAGGTAATAAGTGAATTGGATGATCACTTATGGGCCGTTTACAAAACGCTTACCCGATAATTGCTTATCGGGTAATTTTTCTTACCGATGAACATGACAAGAGTAAAAAATCTTACCCGGTAAGAACAATGATAAAGATGGAGAGTTCTTACTCGGTAAGTGATAGTGAAGACTCTTACCCGGGTAAGTGCTTACCGGGTAAATTGTTGCATACGATACCATTTTGATGTACTACAATCTTACCCAGTAAAATAAATTATAGTGTTAACTCTTAACGTAAGCGTTTACCGGGTAAGCATTTAGGTAAACGGCCCCTTAGATCACGGAAAGCTCACTTTCTGAATACAATAATTCAACCCTTGTTTTCTAGGATATCAAGAAATTAGTATCGGAAAAATCCAAATGAATACTCTGATCTTTAAGGCTGTAAGATATATTCCTTATATATACCTGGATTCTTGTTCACATATTTATATGAGAGATCGACGGTTACGAGCGGTTAAAATGGTTAAGACATAAGTACACAAACATTTATAACCGTTAACAGATAAGATTAGAAGACAGTTTTACACATGCTTATGAACTACACTTGGTCATTTTCACCAAGTTTTAACATTATTTCTAGAAGGTTCCCAACCTTCTGAAATATGTTCAAAACGTCCCAGAACTTAAAATTCTTAAGCAAATCTCTTCTTAAAATTTGCAGAGGTCTCAAGTCTCAAGGGGGGCCTCTGTCGACCCCGCTCGCTGAATGGTTAGTGGGACCACCGCCAAGGGCACTGCCCCTAGGACCTGGGAGTGACTCCCGCCTTAGAGCGATTTAAGGTGATAAGTGGCAACATTTGTGAGTGTGCATTCCACACCTCTTAACTCACTTATGTTTGCCTTATCAGTAGGTCGATCGATCCCACATAAATCACAATCACACTAAAATCACCAACAATTTTACCCTCCTAACATAATAAAATCTAAAACTACACTTGTGCTTCCGATCAGAAATTATATAGTAATTTTTTTAGACGATCTTTTTACGCTTAGTATTGTGGGTATTTTAATGCAGGATCCTCGGAGATGTTTTCATGCGTCCATATCACACAGTGTTTGATTATGGCAATTTACTAGTTGGATTTGCAGAAGCAGCTTGAGATATGATATGCCATGATCATCCTTCTGCCAGTCGGATTTACTCTGTTTATGCTAAATCTGTGTTTTTGTGAATTCCCATCCTACCAGAATAAAATGGTCCAATAAATTTATGACGTTTTTATTACCCTAAATTTGTCGGTATCTGATGAAAGCTGATGTTGTTTTGCTCTTTACCTTATGCGTGACACCACTATCGGCTCCATTGTCATTCAATCCGCCTCTTAAATTTAGAAAATCAGTTGTCAAAGGTCGAAATTGAGAATATAAGTACCGAAAACATTACAGTATAATGAAAATATTATCATTGAAGGTAGGTGTGCACAAAAACCAACAAAACCGTCAACCCATCCAATCCAACCCGAAGTTGTGAACTATTGAAACAATCCAAAAATTAATCTATTTGAAGATACATATGTAAACTGACATTACAGATTATTCATATAAGTTCATATATACATCTTCAAATTGATTTTTTCAATTATTCACATATAACCTATAATTTAATATTATATTCTCACGATAATTAGCCTTCTTAAACATTCCGCTATATGTATATATTGATCATATATAGAGGGGCATTCTTTTAATAACTTCTTAATTAGGGGTTGTTTACCTAAATACTTACTCGGTAAGTACTTAACATTAGAAGTCAACACTATGATTTATTTTATTGGGTAAGATTGTATTACATCAAAACGTATCCTATGCAACAAGTTACCTGGTAAGCACTTACCCGGGTAAAAGTCATCACCCTCACTTACTGGGTAAGACTCTCCATTCTTATCATCGCTCTTACCGGGTAAGATTCTTGGCACTTGTCATGTTTATCTGGTGAGAAAAATTACTTGTTTACCAGCGTTTAGTAAACGGCCATTATCTATTGATTTTTTACCTTAAAATTTGAATAGATAAAGATAAATCTCAATGAAAACCTCTAATTAGTTCTATCTTTTAACTTTGATATATATATATATATATATATATGTATGTATTTATAAAAATTAAAATAAAAGTTTAAAGTTATATTGATTCATATGTAAAAAAATTAGAAATTAATAAAAATAAGAGTTTTAATTACACTAATTGTTATGTAAAAATTTGAAAGATAAATAAAAAAATGTTAAAATAATAAGTTTTTTTTTTAAGGCAAAAAAGGAAGGACAATGAGGAGAGCTACGGCATGGTCATCACCCTCACCAAGACAATCAATATATTAAACAACAGATCTAGCAAGAAGCTAGACACAAGAGGATACAAAAATCCACCACAACAAGCGAGAACAAAAAGAAACAAAAACTAAACATCCCCAGACAAAGGCCAAAGCAAAACCCAAACCTAAGACAAGCAAAGAGACTAAACAAGGTAAGGAGAAGAAGACCAACTATCCCAATTAAGATGGAACTTACGATTCATGTTCCCCATCCAAAGCTTGGATAAATTTTGAACACAAGGGAATGGGTCTTCACCTCTCTTCTTAGTTTCCGCACCATCCTCAGCATGAAAAATTTCATTCCGCCACTTCCAAAGTTGCCAAAGCGCCACAGCGCACACTGATAAGAAAGTCACTCCAACCTTTCGATGAGTACCTACTTGTTTGATCAGCATTTTAAAATCAGACACCGAGGATAGACGCGGGGCTTTAAGATCCCACCAAGCCCATATTTTCCTCCATAGAATGCTTGACACCGAACAAGAGAAGAAACAATGGTCAATAGTTTCAACACCTTTGCCACAAAAGATGCACTCCAAAGATTTAATAAAAATAAAAGTGCTAATTATATTAATTGTTATGTAAAAAATTGAGAGATAAATAAAAAATAATGTTAAAATGATATAATTATATAATTATTGATAAATAAAAATGAAATTTCAGAGATTGGTATGTAGTTTAAAATAAGAATGAAAGTTTTTAGATTAATTATATTGTTGGTTTTATGACTACCACTCATTATCAAGTCTCGTCCTTATTTTGAACTGATTACACTTTAATCAATTTGGTTGGCAGTTTGTTTCGCTTTTGGTCCTTGTAGGTAACAACCGTTAATAAGGTTCGTTAACTCTGGAGATTTTTTGGTTTTTGAATAATCCATTTAGGGGTGTTTGGGATTGCTTATAAAGGCTGTTTTTTAACTTATTTCAGTCTGGCACCGGTGATAAGCTGTTTTTTGGTGCCTGGATAAGAAAAAAAACTGTTTATACCGGTGTCAAACCAGTAATAAGCTGTTTTTGATAAGTTAATCCTTCATGACTTATGAAAAACTGCTTATTACCAGTTTACAATTTTATCTCTGTTTTATTTAACTCCGATTTGATACCACATAAGTTAATAAGCACTTTTATAAAAAAGCATAAGTTGTTTTAAATTAGCAATCCCAAACACCCCCTTAATATTTTACAGTAATATTTTTAAAGAGTTCTTTAAGTTTAAAGAATTTCACCCTCTTTATATGCTAATTTTTTTGTTAAAAAAAACTTGTTTAAAATCTCTAGATTTTTTATTTAAAAAAAGGAAAAATCTAAAAAAATCAATGAACTTTAGTGTTTGGAATGATTAAGTCCTTGGATAATTTTTTAGAACAAATAAGTTCTTGGATATTCCAAAATTTGTTTAACAATTCCTTGGACTTTCTAAACCCCGTTAGATACATCCTTATGACCTATACAACTGGTTAATGTGATAAAATAATTGAAAAAACATGAAAAAAAGCCAATGGGCATTTATATTTTGAGGCATAAAGTCTCTAAACATTTTTTGAACAAAAAAAAATTCTTACATTATATAAAATAAAACAAATATAATAAAATATACTTACATTTAAAAAAGATTATTGATGAAATTTTTTTTAATTAAAAATAAAAGATATTATGTCAGTGATTTTT
>NC_037544.1:4133468-4183733 GCF_001531365.2 Cynara cardunculus var. scolymus
AGGATAATCATTAAGTTCTAACAGAATACTTAATTATTATCTTTATAAAATGTTATATTATTAAACCAAAAATAAATTATTTCATTATTAAACTTAAATTAAATTATAATAAATTTTTTTTAAAGAAATTACATAAAAATGAGAACTTTTAAATAGTATTATAACATCGACGGAGACAAATAATAAAATAGAACATTAAAATCGAGGTGTGTCTCGTTGCATTGCGCGAGTACCCTTCTAGTTTTTCTTGACATATATATAGATGTATCTTATTTTGTTGCGACGATAATCAAATGAGAACCATAAAAATGTTATAAATCCAAGAAAATTGATATAAAAATACTTTCTTATCAGATCTTTTTTCATCAAAAACTATTATTTTAGCTATTGTTTCACATATTTGTGTTCATATAGTGAAAAAAAAATCTATGTAAAACTTTTTTTTTTTATTCACTTAGTGAAACGAAAAATATACGAACAAAAGTTTCACAATATGAAACAAATGTGTGCAAAAATATCACATTAGGAAACAAATAATGCATGTGAGATTATATCTTAAATTCTAACATTTGATTAAAAACCATATAAAAAAGTAATTGTTAACCGATTCTCACAAGTTTATAGCTTTTTTGTGGTTCTCATTTGATTTAACTTCGAGTTTGTTAATCGTATAATTAGTATAAATTTTGTTAATCAAGGTGTTTTCATCTTTTTCATATATTGAAATCATATTCATTAATTATCTTATTTACTTAATTATCATATTTTTAATTATCTCATTTACTTTGTTTAATTTTGTGAAGGTTTAGTGTAATTTATTTACCTTCACAAGGTTTTATTGTGAAGTTTTAGTGTAATTTTGTGATATCACAAGTCTCACGAAAATAGATTGGTCTTACGTGAACCAAACTCTCTCTCTCTCTCTCTCTCTCTCTCTATATATATATATATATATATATATATGCGAAAGGTTATTTTGAGAAATAAAGAATTTATCCTAGCCCTTGATACGGTCAAGATCGGACTTGACTGGTCAATAATTGTGGCTTTGATTGGTCAAAAATTTCGGCTGTACAAAAAACGGTGGGGGGAGTTTTGTAAATTTTATAAATATGTGGCAAACGAGTTCGTATGTGAACTTCTATGATTCACATATAAATTATATGTTCATATGTGAACCAATGTAATTTATAAATGAACTATTTTAATCGATTCACATATAAACTAATTAGTTAATTCACATATGAACTTGTTGGTTCATATATGAATCAATTAAATAGTTTACATGTGAACTAGTTAACGGGTTCACATATAAACATATAATTTATATGTGAATCACATGGGTTTTACATATGAACCCATTCACCATCTATTTGTAAAAGTTACGAAACTACATTTACATCTTCCACATACCCATGAGAGATCATCCAATGTTTTACTGTCAAAACCGTAAATATTAACCAGATAAAATAATATAATCATTTATTTACTTTTCAAATATTTATCAGTTCTAAATAAACATTTTTCTAATATAATATAATATTATATATATATATATACAAAGTTTGGTTTCAAATGAGAAATGTCCAATTATAAAGAAAACAATAATCAATCTCCACATTTCATTTAACCTTATCAAGATGATGTCACCTTAATCCACTTTTTTTAAAGCAAAAGACTATTAAAGTAATTTGAGAGTGTATAGAGAGTGGAAAGAAAAAAGTGAGGTTTACATGATAATATAATTAAATAAGGAAATACAAAAGATATCAAATCATATGTAATTATTTATACTATATTATAAACATTTGATAAAAAAATTTAAAAACCATTTTGCTATGTATGAAGTACTGTTTATTTATGTATATTACTTAAAATTTAAGATTACAAGTAAATTTTGTGTAAATACAACTTATTAAAGTTTTACGTTTGAATCCGTATAACTAACTTAAGATAAACATAATCAAATTGAGGGTAAAGATTTTATTATAAATATAAAAAAAAACTAAAATATAATTAGGATAATCATTAAGTTGTAATAAAATACTTAATTATTATTTTTATAAAAAATTATATTATTAAACCAAAAATAAAAAAATGAATTAAGGAAATATACAAAAAAAAAAAAATAGTTAGTCTGTACTAATATCAAGATTTTTTTTATGATTTCTTCATATTTATATTTTATTCAAAAATAAAAACATTATTGTTTTCTCAAAACCACATAAAATCGTATTATAATATCGACTAAGACAAATAAAACGAAACACTAAAATTGAGATGTATCTCGCTACATTGTGCGAGTACCCTTCTAGTACACTTAAAATACATATGATTTGGCTGTTTTTGTATACATTTGTTTAGTTTATGTTCTCGTTTGACCCCCGCTCCCCCCCACTCTCTCTCTCTCTCTCTATATATATATATATAGAGAGAGAGAGAGAGAGAGAGAAAACCTGGTCAATCTTCATATTTAAATTTCGAAATTATCTCAATTGTGTCTTCGTTTTCCATGAACTCTCATCGTCCATTTTTGTTGTTATGATTTGATGGTAATGAAGGTTTTGAGCACGAAACCGTGGGCCCAATTCCCAGTTCATCATTGATGAACATTAATTGTTCGTCAATAGTACACGTTAAATTATGTGGTTGCATGTAATATATGCAACTGTATACGTGAATCTCGTTTCATTAGCATGTGATTCATATGTGAATACATGAATATACTTAAATGCATACACGCTTGCATCTTCATGTATTCATATGTGAATAATGAACATATGTTAACATTCTTATATTTACAAGTGAATGCATAAACATAAACTAATTTAAACTCGAAAAGCATGAGATTATAATATTTTATGGCACAATTATGAACATAAACTGACACAATCAATTTTTTTGGTTTTGGTGATAAAATCTGATTTGGTGATAATTATGTTTCCTGATTTTAAGATAATAAATGCTCATTTTTTATATTAGTATATTCGGCTTCAAATTTAGTCATATTTCACATATTTCGACTAAATAACAGTGTGTGTGCCAGATATGATAGTTCTCATTTATAAATCACTTACATTTTTAATTGCATCATTTGGATCAAATCATCTTAAAGTTAACATATATTCCTACAATCTCAATTTCGTTGTCATTTTCATTAAACCGTAAAAATATTAAAAACCGTGAAATCAAATTTACATATATTATTTCACATGTAAAACGTACAGTGTTTATGAAAGTATGAAACATAAATGTTTGTTTCACATTTATAAAAAACATAAAATACGTTTCATATATTAAACACATACAAAATAAAACATATAAAACACATTGTTTAAAAGACCAACAAATGTATAGAGAAGATAAACTCTGTATACCAGTAAGACATTAATCATATATGAATAAAGAAAAATACATAGAGATAATGATAAGTATGAAAAAAAAAGATTTACTTCATAAAAAAATATTTTATATCTTTCTTTTCCTCGCCAGATCAAAAGTTGTCTATACTATATTATAAAACATATGATAAAAACTCTTAAAAATTATTTTTTATGCATAAAGTATTATTTATTAATTCATATTACTTGAAATTCAATATTACACTTAAATCATGCGTAAAATACAACTTATTAAAACTTCATGTTCGAATATATGTAACTAACAACAGATAAACATAATTAAATAAGGATAAAGATCTCATTTTAGATATAAAAAAACTAAAATATAATTAGGATAACCATTGAATCATAACAAAATACTTAATTATACTAATATGATACTAATATGTATATATTTTTTTCAAAATTTTAAGATATCTTCAAGTTTATTTTTATTTAAAAATAAAAATGTTATCGTTTTCCCAAAACCACGTAAAACTATTTTATAACATCGACAGAAACACGGAGTAAGACAAAACATTAAAATTAAGATGTATTTCGCTGTATTGTACAAGTACTTATAATCTATACTATATTATAAAGCATTTGACAAAAACTCTTAAAAACCATTTTTTATGCATGAAGTATTGTATATTGATGCATATTACTTAAAATATTATAAGTAAATTATGCATAAGTACAACTTATTAAAGCTTCATGTTTGAATTCGTGTAACTAACTACGGATAAACATAATCAAATAGAGGATAAACATCTCATTTTAAAATATAAAAAATCTAAAATATAATTAAGATAATTATCGAGTTCTAACAAAATAATTAATTATTATTTTTATAAAAAAATTATATCATTAAATATAAATTAATTCGTTATTGAACCTAAATTAAATTATTAAAAAAATAAATTAAAAAATTACACAAAAAATAGGAATTTTAAATAGTTAATTTTATACTAATATCGTTATATTCTTATCAAATTTTTATGATATCTTCAAATTTATATTTTATTCAAAAATAAAAACATAATCGTTTTTTTTAATTATATAAGACGATAATATAACATCAACTGAGATAAAAAATAAAATAAAATATTAAAATCAAGATATATTTTGCTGTATTGTATAAGTTTCCTTCTAATATTATATAACTAAAATTAATTTTCATAAGTTTTTAACATTTAATTGGTTTTAATTTGATTTACGAGCGTGTATAAGTATGATTTATTTTCTTTATAATTGATATGCATAAAAAATATCGAAGGACCAAAATGGTAAAAAATATCAAAGGACCAAAATGGTAAATCAACCAAACTTGCGGGTTGCTTAATTACGAAGTTCTGCAGTTGATTGCTCTTTAAAAGGCAGGTGGTGGTGCTTTTCTCCTTCCGTTCGTCACACATTGCTCTCTCCCTACGCCTCCTTCATTGCTTCCATCAAATCACAGGTGAGTTTAACCTTTTCCTCAATTCGACGTCCTCCGATCATTATCTTTTCCGATCAGTTGAGTTTAACTGTTATTGTATGTGGTTTATAACTGTAAGTCGTTTATGTGTTTTGTTTGATCTATGTGTACTGATTCATATGGATTGTTTTGATCGCTGATCAAAATGTAGGGCGATTATTTTGTTCTTTAGTTGTGTATAGTTCTCTGGATTCGATTCAGGATTTTTTTTATGTACGTTACTGTGTAGTATAACTAAAGCTCAGTAATTGACGAATAACGAAGGATGTTGTTGTAATCGGTAAAATTAGAGGACTTCCGGTCACTTTACGGTAAATAGGATTCTTGTATGGAGTTTGAATGGAATCATGTGAAGGACGGAAACATGTTACTAGGTTTTGTTTCGTTGTATTTATGATCGGTCATAATCACTGGTAATAATACTGTTTGAATTGATATCTCACACATGATTGGGATCTTATGGTTGATAATATTGACAATTTTGGTGAAGGTGTCTTAATCTTGATGACTATATAATATATTTTACCAATTCCCTTTTAGGAAAAAGAGTCCACATGTTCATTTTTTAATTCCAATCTTATTATTTTTGTAGCGCGGTATTTGGTTTTGGTTGTGTTTTTCTGATAGTGAAAAATATTTATATCAACTTTCAGCGAGTTCTATTGACTCGTTTTCTTTTGGGGACATAGAAAGTAGCAATTCGGAATTTTATGCTTCATTTGGGGATTCGTGTGATTTGGGCTTTATTTTATTTGGGAACATGGGTAGTAACAAGTTTCAGGAGAAACTACTTTCAAACTTAAAGTTGACTGTCAAAGACTAATTTGAGGAAGTAAAATCCTGAAGCTTTATGGATGTTTCTTTATACTTGATTTATTGTAAGCTATTAACATGAGATGCTATCAATGTTCTGTTATTTGACTCTTCGGGTTGTAGTTCTTGATGTTGACTAGTATAGCATAGCCAATATCTAAGAAGAAACTTTTGTCATGGTTGCAGTGAAACATGGGTACCGCAATCAAAGCAAGCGTGCTTGCCTTGTTTTTGTTTTTTCTTCTATCACCTACTGCATTTTCGGTCTCCAATGGTGGATTATTAAGAGTTGGACTTAAAAAGAGGAAGGTGGACCAAATTAACCAACTTAGTGGACATGGTGTGTCTATGGAAGCAAAGGCTAGAAAAGATTTTGGCTTCGATGGTGCTCTGAGGGACTCGGGCAGTGACATTATTGCACTAAAGAATTACATGGATGCTCAGTATTATGGTGAGATTGGTATTGGATCTCCACCTCAAAAGTTCACCGTGATTTTTGACACTGGAAGTTCTAATCTATGGGTGCCTTCTGCAAAGTGCTACTTTTCAGTAAGTTTCTCGTTACTGGGTGTTTGGCCTTCCTAATTCAGGATCTCTCTCAGTCTGTTGATTTATAGTTTCAATCATGTGCTCATGGTTGTTTATATGGACACAGGTAGCTTGCCTTTTTCACTCAAAGTATAAGTCGAGCCATTCAAGTACCTACAAGAAAAATGGTATGGTCTCTGTAATTATTTTCACTGTGATATACAGATGCTGTTCCTCGTATCCGTACCTTACTTCCTGTTTGATGGTAAACATAGATAATACTGAAACCTAGAGGATTGCTTATGAGTAACCTTGAGTAAGATTAGTGTTGCAAGGATCTGGAAATATGATATCGTGAAAGGACCACAAAGAAGATGCGTAAAAAGTAATTGGCACAAAAATAAGCACCAAAACAGAAAAAAGAACAAGACAGTGGCTTTAAAGGATGCTAGATTTGATGCACCATGAGAGGAGAGGGGAGGCCCTCAAATTTTTTTATTATTGAGGGAAAAGGGAATCTTCATTGATGGCCATGTGTAACAAGGGGGAAAGGGTAGCATTTGAGGTGGAAGAGGATGCACACAAGAATTTGGTAGGCCCTTTCCAATAACTAAGGAAAATACGCAATATATAAAAAATATAGAAACATGCATGCACAAAATGAGCATGCAACCATATATAGAACTCATACATTGAGCTTCGACTAATGTGAGCTTGAAGATTGACCTTCTGTTATTTAAAAGGTTCTTAATTGGTAACTTTTGTCATATGTCATTTAGGGACATCTGCTGCTATTCGATATGGAACTGGATCAATCTCTGGTTTTGTTAGCCAAGATTCTGTCAAACTCGGCGATCTTGTTGTTAAAGAGCAGGTAAAGATTAAGGAATTGGGGTTTTGGATGTACTGGATTCAATGTTCTCATTGAGTTTCTCCTTGTGATGTTCCACTTTCTTCAGGATTTTATAGAGGCAACCAAAGAGCCTGGCATCACTTTCTTGGCAGCCAAGTTTGATGGTATACTTGGCCTTGGATTTCAGGAGATCTCTGTTGGGAAATCTGTTCCTGTCTGGTAGTTTACTCATCTCTAGCAACTGAAGTTGGAGTCTTGTTTGTGTTTCATACTTTGTTGGTGGCATAGGGTGCTTGTTTGTTGTATACATCTTTCTTTGTCTCAAGTGTGATTGGTGAGAGAGTATTCATATGCCTTCTAAATTGAGATATCTGCATACCCTGTTAGGTACAACATGGTTAATCAAGGTCTTGTTCAAGAACCTGTGTTTTCCTTTTGGTTTAATCGCAATGCTGATGAGGAAGAAGGGGGCGAACTCGTGTTTGGTGGTGTTGACCCTAATCATTTTAAGGGTAAGCACACATATGTTCCGGTGACTGAAAAAGGCTATTGGCAGGTGGGTTGCGATAATTCCCCTGTATATGTAGTTGTGTATCTATGTTTTAGTCCATCATTGGTTGCTGAATTTTATTTGTTTCTCTTGTCCTTAGTTTGATATGGGTGACGTTCTTATTGAAGATAAAACTACCGGTACTTTTACGGTGTTCCTGTTTCGCCTTTTTAGCTCGGATACAGTGTGGATTTATCATCTGAAAAATTGTTAAGATTTATGAACTTTGCAGGATTTCTGATATCAGGGTTTCCATTTCAGGATTTTGCTCTGATGGTTGTGCAGCAATTGCCGACTCTGGAACCTCTTTGTTGGCAGGTCCAACGGTATGTTTAAAAAGCTATGTGCTTCTATATTATTTTGGAGGGATCATTACATGTTTATAGGCATCATGCTCATGTTACACAATCCTGCCTGTATGCATATCTTTTATGTATGGTGTGCTACATAGCTTATGCAGTACTAGAAGCAAGTATCCACAACTCCAAACAATGACCAAAATGTCTGTGGTTAGTTGTTTGTTTAAAATGCGCATTACAGATGCTATTTTGACCTCTCATTGTAAATAAGAAATATAAGGTACAATTTTTGAATTAAGGGTGCTAAGAAGGCTACAACCCTTAGAGATTGAGACAGTGCCATACCAACAGTAAAGACATACAACCCTTTTATGCATGTTAGTTAATTGACCAGGGTCATTGTTATGGTCTGCTTTAAGAACAAGGACTGCATAGAAGATGATGCTAGGTTTGTCGTAGTCTGGGAACTGCGCAAGTTTTGGTGCTTGTGAAACCATATAGTTAATTGTTTGTGTAATATGGTTGTGTGTTATATGCTCGTCACCAATTGAAGTAATGATAAGTTCAAGAAAAGATGACCCCCATAGCTACGATAATTTCACCATAAGTACACCATTGAAGTAACTGCCACACATCCATTACCATCACTTTTTTCTAAATGTGCAATGAGATTATTGCACTCTCATGTAGATGGAGTGATGGAGAGGGGAGGGGTTGATTGTCATCGAGACCTATTTGATCAGGAATCAGAGAACAAGCTTCAAATCTTCATCTGTCTTCTATTTAGAAGTAGGCATGTAACAATATAGATACCTTTTTTTTCTTTATTATTATTATTACTTTTTATTATAAATATAGGGTAGTACCTCTTTTTCGTCTCCTTCCTAAAAAAGTAGACTGCTTCTAGATTATCTCTTTCTGGAGCCCACTACACCCTGGGGATTGCTGATCAAGGTTATACCATAGAATTCGGTCTTCAGAGTCAACCAGGTGGTTTCTATTAGGAAGGCGGTGCAGGTCTAACTCCGCGATAAAAGAGCTCTGTTTCCGAACAGATGTGGTTCGTGATTCGCTGGGCACTAGATATAGGGATCCCACCATATTCTCAAACCTGGTAGTTCGGTTGATTGGCATAACCAGATAATTATCCCCAATGACAAATGATGTAGAAAAGCAGTCATTTTTACTTAGGTCATTCCCAACATTATGTTGGTTAAGAGAAATTCTCTCTAGTAGAATCTTTGTACCATAGGCCTTATTTCATGAAAGGGACAGGCCTTATTATTCAGTTAAGGCCGCCATTTATTGATTGCATTCCAAAGTCCACAAATACAATTTTAGGTCAAGTGCCTTTGTAACTGCATCTTATTCTTCAATTCTGCTACCTCTGTCCCAGGGCGTGTGAGTGGGTGTTTCAATCTAAGACATGGAACAGGGCCCCCAGATATTTTGGGGCCCAATTATACATGTTTGAACTTTTACCTAATTATATATGCTCAAACTTTTAACCAAATTATAATGTTGTAAGCTTTACTCCTTTTGGCCGATTTAGCGATTCCTGATTCCTGCTGTCGAAGAATGTTAAAAGAATCATCCTATTTCAGGGAATTTCATGTTACGTTATCCTTTTAAGACATTTTGTTGTTTTAGTTTATAGTACTTAGTATAAACTTTTTATATTTTGTTTTATTTATTACTTGTCTAGTCGACCTATAGTGGGTGAGCCTACTACTAGAGTCCGGAGACTAACATCCCCTGAAAATTTACTTTTCAGGCTATTATTACTGAAATCAATCATGCAATTGGTGCGAAGGGGGTCATGAGCCAGCAATGCAAAACATTGGTTAGTCAGTATGGAAAGACTATGATTGAGATGCTCCTATCTGAGGTACCCGCTTTCCTTCCCTCCCTTTCTCTCTGCAAGTTGTTTCTTATGATAATATGATAAGCATAGGAAATTAGGATATATTGTTTATCTCTAGAAACTTCCAACAGTTTGACTCATTTTTTCTTGTTATGATGTATAGGCGCAACCTGATAAAATCTGTTCTCAAATGAAGTTATGCACTTTTGATGGTGCTCGCGATGCTAGGTCAGTTTCATTTGTATGTTATCCTCACTAGAGCATCCACAACTTCATCACCATCAGTTTTCAATTTACTACACATTTCATAAACCTATGAACCAAATTATTTCTCAGTCCAGGATTTATAAATGGTCAGTTAATTTATGATAAAAATAATATTGAAAATAAAGTATATTATTTTTATTTACTGATTTTTGAGAGAATTATTAAAATTACCGTGTATAAAATATATAATATAACGATAATCAAAATACAATGTAATGAGGATTATCTGTTAAAAGACTATAAATTTATCAATTTTGTTTCTTAAGGTTATTATAAATAAATTTTATTTTTTAACAATTTTAAAATTATAATTATTTAATACGTAATTTTTTTATTTTTAAAATTTGGTGGACCGGTGCTTGGTCCTAAGCAAACCACCCTCTGCGGATGCTCTTAGTCCCATAACCATGAGTATGATCATATCACCTTCAGATTCATAAAAAACTGATCATCACTTTCACNACCCCCCCCCCCCCCCCCCCCCCACCCCCTCCCCCCACCCCCCCCCCCCCCCCCCCCCCCCCCCCCCCCCCCCCCCCCCCCCCCCCCCCCCCCCTCGATATATTTAAGTGAATAACCTTGAATGATATTTTAGTTAAACCCATTAACTTTTGATGAGTATGAAGCCATTTTTCTTCCAATAAGTTAGAAGGTCATGAATTTAATTAAAATCTCATTTAAGGTTATATACCTAAATGCCTCATTCACCGTCGTAGTCTCAATGATATAAACAGCCAAGAAGAAACACAGGAAGCAATTGCTTGCAGATCCCAATAAGTTATGCTTGTACAACTTATAATTTGTAAAACTGGTTTTAAGTTATTTGTTTGTTGATGTGAGATAAATTAGCTATACCTAACGATCATGTTTTGACAGCTCAATAATTGAGAGCGTTGTTGACGAGAATAACGGAAAATCTTCTAGTGGCGTACACGATGAGATGTGTACCTTTTGTGAGATGGCAGTCGTTTGGATGCAAAACCAAATCAAACGAAACGAGACTGAAGATAACATAATCAACTATGTCAATGAGGTGAAGTAACCTCTGCCATAAACATAGATAAGAGCATCGCCAACATCAGTTATATTATTAAAATAGTGGGAAGTTCAAATAGGAAGGCTAAATATCGTGAGAAGGTTAAGGGAAGGTTCATATGTGCATCATTGAGAAACCCATTTCAAGATGCACATGTGAATACATGTTGAAATTTTCCCTCTCGCTTGTTCTTTCTTTATTTTGGAGTAAAGCTGTTGGAGAAAGAAAAAGCCTAAAAACATCAAATCACATTTTTATTCATGTTGGAGGTGTAGGAGATGCTATAATAAAAGACTAGTTTGTAATTTGTAAAGTTAGGGGGATGTTTGGCAGTGATTTGGTGCAGAATGATTAAGTGATCAGAATGATTAAGAAACTCTTCTGATATAGTGCAAAATGAAATATGATTGTTTGGTAATTGTTTACAATGAAATTAGCGCTGAATGGTTAAGGGAGGCTTAGAATACAAAACCATTCAAAGGGTTTTAAAACCATTAAGAGGCAGACTTTTTTTATTGCCAAACAAGATTTACCTCTTAATGATTCAGAGTTTGCCTTTTAATGGAACTATAAAGAGGTAAACAAACGACCCCTTACCCTAGTTTGATGTTTTTTCTAAGCATTTATTATTTATCTACATGCAGCTGTGTGATCGCTTACCCAGTCCAATGGGAGAATCAGCAGTAGACTGCAACAGTCTTTCCTCCATGCCCAATATTGCCTTCACAATTGGTGGCAAAGTTTTCGAGCTCTGCCCAGAACAGGTGATAATTAATCCAAATATTTGTTTTAGGCCTGTTTACTACCTGCTTACCATCTCTTACCGGGTAAGAGGTGCTGACCCGGTAGATGCTTCTGTTTACCAAGGCTCTCTTACTGGTCCATGATGCTTATCTGGTAAACTGAGAAAGGGGCCTTTACGGGCCATTTACCAAACGACGTTAGCTCTTACCTGCCAAAGACATCACTCTTACTTGCCTTATCGTGTAACATTATTAGCCATCAAAATTGATTGTTGATAAACGTCTTAAACACGATAAGCGTTTACCTGGTAAGACTCTCATCCTTGTCATGCCTCTTATCGAATAAGATTCTTGGTCCTTGTCATGCTCAATCTGTAAGGTAAGGGATACCGTTAAGCGCTTACCTCATAAGCATTTAGTAAACGCCCCCTTACTTGGTTAACAGCCCCAATGGAATTTAAGGGTTGGGTTCCGGTGAGGATGGAAGTTATGGTGAGAAGGTAAGAAGAGATCTCCACCCTCGGATCAATCCTAATTGAAGATTCACCGGATCAATTCCCGTGAGAAGCGGAATTCATAGGGTGAGGGTGAGATTGAAAATGATCAAGGGTCCAGATACTTTCTTACACTTCTCATCTTAACTCTTATTCTCACACGATACTTCATCTGAAATTTAAATGTATAAAGAATTAATATTTCTCTTGGAAACCAACTATGATCGATCAGTACATCCTCAAAATCGGTGAGGGAGAAGCAGCACAATGCATCAGTGGATTCACTGCTATGGATGTGGCCCCTCCTCGTGGACCTCTATGGTAATTATCTTTTTTTACCGGTGGTTAAAACATTTTATTACTACATGTTCCATTAGTAGCATTCCTTTGTGGTGTCGTCGTGCAAATTACTCGTGGTTCAGATTTGGAATCATATAGTAATTCTTTTTACGATTTTTGAACCGTTAATATCGTGGATCTTTTGATGCAGGATCTTGGGAGATGTTTTTATGGGCCGATACCACACGGTGTTCGATTATGGCAAGTTACGAGTTGGATTTGCAGAAGCAGCTTGAGAGAGAGATGTTAAATCGGTTTTTCTGTGAATATCCCTCCTACCTGAACAAAATTGTCCAATAAATTTACGACGTTTTATTACCCTAAATTTGTTGGTACATGATAGAAACGTATGTCGGTTTGGTATTTACTTTATGCGTGATGCAACTTTCGTCTCAATGTTATTCGACCCGTCTTCAAAATTCAGTAAATCCCCGGTCAAAGGTCGGAATTGAGAAATCATATTGTGACGAGTGCATTGGTTTGGGTAAAGTTTGTACGGTTGTTTAACGACTTGTCCTACATGGATAGAAAACGAGATATGTGAGCTGTTTTTTTTTTTATTAACTTGGATATCCAACCTGTTATACGACCCGACTAATTCCAGGGCGACTACTTGCTTTGCAGATGGGCTGGAGTCATCGCATTTGAACCTTCGTGGCCACAAGGGGATTTTTATTTCTTCTTGGATTTGAACTTGGGACCTCCTGGTACTTTTGACCTTTAAAGCCAAGCTCAAATCAATCAGACACCGCCCTTGTGGTTGATATGTGAGCTGTTTATTTTGATAACCTACTCCATTGGTGTTTACTCGTTTCATCACTGAAATCGATTAATTCCCAACTACGCAGACCTTCATTAACACGGGGAACCCATATAACAAAAGAGTGTAACTTTAAATATATGATCATGCTTCGTTTCATCAATGGAACAACATTTTATGGTTCCTACCTACTTACATTAACATCTGTATGTGAACTTGGAGCCCTATCAGTATTCATATGTTAGCAACAACACTAAAAGAAATACAATCGACCACAAAATCTATAGAAATAAACATCCATCGCCTGTGAAATCTCTAAAAACGTTAAACCCATTGAAACTGCTTTCAATTATTGTTTGGTTAACTCAAGTCTGCTATTTCTTCAAAAACTTGCTTTAATCTATTATCTTCAACATCATTGAAATCAGACAAGTTGAAAAGAATATATTTTATTCTTAAACCGTTCAACAACACACTCTGCTCGGGTGGAATGAAACGATACTCATTTTTTTACATGATAATTAAATAAAAAATTGATTATTTGTTCGTTATCAATCTTTAATTTTGTTTGATGGATTAATTTCTTCATCGTCCCATATTATCACATAATCATATAGCTCGTAAGTTTGATTATGTATGTAAAACTAGAGATGCACAAGATCCGGACTTTTATAAACCTAGGTCGGATGGAACCGGGCTCTAGGGTTGAAAAGGCCCGATCGGGCTTTTTCAGGCTAACCTTTTTTAGACTTGACAAGACTTTTCTTGGTCGGGTATGTCCCCAAAGTTTTGGTCTGATCAGGCTTTGAGGCCTGATCCTTAACGGGCTTCAAACTCACTAGACCCAGGCTTCGAACTTGAGGTTTTCTTTGAGCATCTCTAATTTAAAGCTCGTTATAACTATTTTAATTTAGTTGCGATGATGGGCTTTAATCAACCCATATAAAGTTTAATCCAATTGTTATTGGGCTCGTACTATATGGATCTTGGTCCCTATCTAAATTGTTTAGTTTTAAAAATTATGTTTTTTTTTTATATTATTATTATTAGAAAATAAGTAATATATATTTAAAAGTATAAAGGACCGTTTACTTAAATGTTTATCCAGTAAGTGCTTAACGTTAGAAGTCAACACTATAATTTATTTTATTGGATAAGATCGTAGTACATCAAAACGTATCATATGCAACAATTTATCTGGTAAGCACTTACCCATGTAAGAGTCGTCACCCTCACTTACAGGGTAAGACTCTCCAACCTTATCATCGTTTTTACCGGGTAAGATTCTTGACCCTTGTCATGTTAAAATATGAATTTAGAAACCTTGTTTTTGGCATGTAGTCCATTGTTGGTCATGTGATTCATGGCCTTGTCCTCAACATAAAAAATGCAAGACACGTTTAGAATACACCACCATTTACATGTATATGGGTATACATGTACATGTTTTGAATTTTCATGTAAAAAAGTTTGTTTCAAATAGTCTTTGTCTTAGCAGTATTTGATCTTAGAACTGTCCTTGAAAGAGGGCAGGTCGAATGCACGCTCAGAGCCCATAAGAATGAGGGTCCCAATTTTTTAGTATATAATACGCTACTACACGCAACACTTTTACCTACCGTTATTTTCCTGTAAATATCATTGCTAAAAGGGTGATCCGTCACATAACCATCACAAAAGTTGGGTAAATTGTTGATGGGAAACTCAAGTCTGTAACAAATTACCCAGGGATTTCCTGGGTGTGAATCCGTCAGTATTTTCTTGAAAAATATCGGATTCTACCAAATCATTGATATAAGTTAACTTTCCACATATACATACATACATACACACATACATGCATGCATACATACATGCATACATACATGCATGCATGCATGCATGCATACATACATACAAAACAAACTCTTGAAGCTTGTACCGCCTTTACTCAAATACAAAACAAATTCAAGTTTTAATCCTATCATGGAGGTAGAGATGGGCTTGAACCCCCTCCATTAACCTTAGCAATTGAGTCAGCTTTAAAATGTCTCCTTACATGTGGTTCTTAGAGAGCAAGACAATGTTAGTATTTTATCTGTAATCAACCTTTTGCTCAAATACATGTGTATAGACATTATGCTCATGTTACACCCGATCATGCATGTATTTTTTATATGTATGGTGCGCTACTGTTTAAGATGCTATTTTGACCTCTTTTTATAAATAAGAAATATAAGGTACAACTTTTGAATTAAGGGTGTCTTGTGCGAAAATAATAAAAAAAATGTCCCTAAGCCTATTTTTTTAAGCCAATAAAACAACAAAACATGCGATTTTTTTAAAGAGTTTAGAACCTATTCAAGCTAAGTATCTCATCCCCATATTGATTTTTATTAATTATAATAAAAAAAATACAATGGGGGGACATAAAAATCAAAACCCCGAATACAAAATATGAAATGATAAAAGGATAAATCCTGAATTAAAATCTTGTTTCCTTCTTTTCCAATTTTCTCTTTTTAGAATTGAAATTAGCAAAATAGAAGCATTATTTCAATATATGGGACTTAAAAGATAAGGAAAACTATAATTAGTTTTTAACTAAAATAGTAAATTACATTCAAATTACTGTCATAGTATGCAAAGAATATAACTTAAAAATTACAGGTCCAACGACTAATGGCTAAGGGCCTTAGCAGCTTAATAAGTTTAATGGAACTAACAGCTTATTCGCCCAAGTGTACATGTCTGTTTCGTAGTGGCTTAATGATATAGAAAATGAATTATCTAGTAAGCTTCTAAAGGAGCTTTATATATAAAGCAAAGTTTTTTTTTCCAAACATGTCTTTTCCATCTAAAAAATGCTCTTTACATATACGAAAAAAAATTTCCAACTTATACAAACAGATTAATTCATACAGACAACTTTATACAAACAAAAACTTTTCCAACTTTCCAACTTATTAAACCCAAAACTAGTAATAAATGACAACTTGATGCCCTTTAAGCTTTGATGTCTTGTGCGATCGCACGGGCTGCAAGTGGCCAGGGCCGACTTTAAGGGTGCCTTGAAAAGGTGTATATGTATGTTGAATGTATACTATATTATAAAGCATTTAATAAAAACTTTTAAAAACCATTATATATGTATATATAAAGTACTGTTTATTGATACATATTATTTATAATTCAAAATTACAAGTAAATAATGCATAAGTACAACTTATTAAAGCTTTATGTTTGAATTCGTGTAACTAATTGCAGATAAACATAATCAAATACTGGATAAACATTTCATTTTAAATATAAAAAGTCTAAAATATAATTAGGATAATCACTGTATTATAACAAAATACTTAATTATTATCTTTATAAAAAATTACTTCGTTATTAAACCTAAATTAATTATAATAGAAAAAAATTGAATTAAAGAAATTACACAACAAAACAAAAACTTTTAAATAGTTAATTTGATGCTAATATCGATGCTTTTTTTTAAAAAAAAAA
Source organism: Cynara cardunculus var. scolymus (assembly GCF_001531365.2). Taxonomy (NCBI): domain Eukaryota; kingdom Viridiplantae; phylum Streptophyta; class Magnoliopsida; order Asterales; family Asteraceae; genus Cynara; species Cynara cardunculus. Next base: position 4,150,364 of record NC_037544.1, read on the forward strand.
GTTTAAAATATCTTCAAATTTATATTTTATTTAAAAATAAAAACATTATCGTTTTTCTCAAAACACATAAAATAGTATTATAACATCGACAAGAGACAGAATAAAATGAAACAAGAAAATCGAGATATATTTCGCTGCATTGCGCGAGTACCTTTCTAGTATGTGTGTGTGTATAGTGGAGGTTCGAATAAAAAGACTAAATATCGTGAGAATATAAGGAGAAAGTAAAAAATTCATATATATTTGAATCATTGAAAAAAAATGCATTGAAGATGCATAGAACCCACATGAATAATCTGTAACATTGGGTCACATATACATTTTCAAATAGATTTTTTATGGAATTTTGAGTTGTTACAAACTCTCCAACTTAAAATCCTGACATCCTCATCAGGCCTACCCAGAATCTTCCTCATTATCATCGGCAATGTGGTATTCGCCTAAGATGTTACAAACACCCCCTCTCGAGGATTCATCATACCTGATGAGGTTTGTCCCGCCATCTCGATGGTACAAGAATCGGCTCTGATACTGTTTGTAACACCCCCAAAACCCAAACAATGGACTGACCCAATATCTTCGAATCTAACTTAAAACCATGGTGAAAGTTGTTGGTAGCCCACTACTTAAAACTTGTATCAAATTGTGTCCACCTTATGAATCTGTACATCTCCTTTCTTCTAATTCAAAATTCTTGTTTCCGTCATATAGGTCAATTAATTCTCTTCTCTTCCAATTCGTCAGCAAAACATTTTTTATCGATTCTCGAACCTGTTCATCGATCCCGGTTGATCATTTATTCTTAATCCTCTCATCTTTCCAACATCAATTTAACATATACACACCTTATGAGCATGCGGAGTCAAAGAAAGAGTTGGTGGTTGGCGGGTTGTTTTGGATCTTAGATTTACTGAAATCGAGAGAGTAAATTCAGTCACTCCCTCCCTCCCTTTAACTGTTCATATTACTATTTTAGTTTGTCTTAAAATAAATGTCTACTTTTAAAAGTAGATTCCCAGTTTCTAATTGTATCATTAAATATGAGATATAGAAAATTTTTCTCTCTATTATTAAGGGTAAATGCGTATTTGATCATTTAAAAAAAGTAATAATTATATATTTCCAAAACATTTTTATTTTAAGATATAATTATTAATTTAATGAGTTTTGTCATCCAAATTAAAAAAATAATTAAAACAGCCTTTTATTTTTAATCAATTAATAAATTAATGTAATTGAAATATGTAGCCTACCTTGATCTTCAAGGAGACAGGGACAAAATTTAAGGTCCCGTTTGATTATAATATAGAGAGAGATATGTGATCATGTGATATCAAGGGTTTTTCGTGAGACTCGTAAGACCAATTTTCAATCCTTAGATTAAATCTATAATCTGAACATTCATAATCACAAAATTCCCACGAGACTTCTTAATAATCACAAAATTGTCACCGTGCAACTTTAGACCATTAGATCATTAGTTTATAAAGTTGATCAATGAACATAAATAAGTCTTACGGGTCTCATGAAAAACCATTTGTCTCACGTGAACCCAACCATATATATATATGGAAAAAAATCAAGACAGAACCTCAAAAAAGTAGACCGGCATACCATAAAATAATGGATGAAAAAATATATCAAAATTGATATCAAATTATAGATAATAAGGTGATCTTTTTGTGTAATTTGTTTCGCTCCTATTTTTGTTATATTTCACCAATTTTCGATTTAAAAAATGACGAGTGATACTTTTGTTTTTTAAGATGGTTATAACCACCTTTTTAAACATATTTATCGGATGAGTAAAAGTTTGAATGAGTTATATGGTTTTTTTTTCTAGGAATATCTTTAGGGTTCCCCCCCCCCCTCTCTCTCTCTCTATATATGTATATATATACATACATATACATATAGACTTGGGATCATGTGAGACCAGCCTGTTTTCGTGAGACCTGTGAGACCAACATTTTACACTTGAAACTTTACAACAAAATGTTGTGAAGGTGACTTTTTAAAACATTCACAGTGTTTTTGCTGTGAATGTTCGACTTTTTTTAAACCTTCACAGTGTTTTTGCTGTGAAGTTTACGTGTAAAAATGTGGTCTCACGGGTCTCACGAAAACAAGCTGGTCTCACGTGAACCCAACCCTATATATATATATATATATATATATATATACATATATATATATGTATATATATACATACATATATATGTATATATATACATACATATATATGTATATATATACATACATATATATGTATATATATACATACATATACAAGGGCTCATTCAAGGGAGAATTGATTAGTTTGTGGTAACTATGAGATCCAATCTCAACCACATATCAACGGATAAATTAGGAAATTAGTAATTTTGGTAATTTGAGTTAAAATTATAATTAGAGGGCATTTTAGGTATTTCTAAAAACTTCTCTCTCCTCTCTCCTCTCACCTCTTACCTCTCTCCGACTTCGGATCTCCAACCTCCGATGAACATTATTCCGACCGGTACCAAGTAATCATTGTGATATACAATGTGATACCCATTGTGGTATCACTGTGATACCATTGTGATACCAACTATGATATCAACCCAAACCTTAAAAGCAAAATCAAATCCATAATCTAAATTTAAGGAATACATACTGATCATCCACGTTGTGATACCCAAAATACATACAAGATGCAATGTGATACCCAATGTAGTACCAATTGGGGTACCACTGTGTTACATCTCCGATCAACCATACAAATGACCTCAATGTGATACCCAAACACATATATGATGCATTGTGATACCATTGTAGTATCATCGGAGGACGGTGGCTGGAGGACGGGGGACGGGGAGAGAAGAGAGGAGAGAGGAGCGTTTTTAAATACCTAAAATGTTCTTGAATTAAAATTTTAATTCAAAGTTACCAAAATTATAAATTTCTTAATTTATCTATTAATTTGTGGTTGAGATTGGACCTCACGGTTACCACAAACTAATTAGTTTTCATTTGATTAGGCCCCTACATATATATATATATATATATACATATATATATATATATATATGTGTGTGTGTGTGTGGGGGGGGGGTTAGACAAAGATCGTGTGAGAACATGAGTTAAAGTGAGAAATATAAGAAATGATATTTGAACCCTTGATCACTTTTAATCTCAAACCAATCCATAAATTATACTTTAGAAGAAAATTAATCTAATGTTTCTTTTCAACAAAGATCAATTTAATAATACTAGTTGTGTACCCGTGCAATGCAGCGGGAGCCATGAATTTTAATGATTTTGAAGTTCCACTGGTTTTATAAGATAAGATTTAACGATGATATATGTTACACTTGGTCTTTACATATTAATACAATTTAAATAAATAAGAGTTATGGTTTCAATTACAGACTATCGATGAAAAAAATTGTATGACAGTTTAAAATCCAATATATTTAAACGACTCCACAAATGTGTTCGATTTACACCAAGAGCAAAGAACCAAGATACTTGAGTTTTAAGATAAACACTCAAAACCAATAAAAAAAACTACAAATTTGACAGATCATAAGTCATGAAAAGACAAAAAAAAGATGGGTTTTAGAATGAAATTTCAACTGCTTACCCTCTTTCTTGTTCAGAAACTCAGATTAAGGTTGAATTAATACATATATATATATATATATATATATATATATTTCAAAAAAACCCAAGAACATATTAATTCAAAACATATTATACAGTGCAATTTGGACAGCCTAACCCCAAAATATATAGTATATATATAAATAAATAACTATAAAAGTATAAATCGTAAATAATTAAAAATATTTTTTCACAATATATATAATAATATAATTAAGTCAAAAACTATTCAATATTGGACTTATTTCGAAGGTATTAACGAGACAATTATAATGGTGTAACTTGTTAAAATAAAAATATATTTTTTAAACATGTTTTAATTGATATAAGATTATGTATGTTAATTTGATAAAAGTTTAAAATGAAAAATTTAAAAGTAAAGGACGTAAAATAAATAAATAAATTAATTATAGGGGTATAAAGTGTAAATTTAAAATTATAATTTAAAAAAAAAATCCTTTTGAGAGGGTGAGTGTATGTGAGGAGAGGAGGGGGTGAAAAAGTGAGTATAAAGGGTATTTTGATCATTTAAAATTTTAAAACTTTAAAACTTTTGTTAAATTTGCTTAATAAAATAATATAGATACATATTTTTTTTATCTTTCTCATTTTAACTTTCATCGTTACCGATACACAATAAGTGTTGTCCACAACCAAAATATTTGGTCTTTTTTAATTAGTATTGTGGAGGAGGATGTTGAGGGTTGAAAAACACGTGCATTGAGTGTGACCAAACACACACCAAACCAAGAGAAAATATCCAATTTCATGACCAAATATCTTAAAACACACGCATACCTACTTATCTTTTCTTTTTATATTTATTAATTATTTCATTTTTTTATTAACCTGGATATCAAACCCGCTATGCGAGCCGACTAATCCCAGAGCAACTATCTGCTTTACAGATGGCCTGGAGTCACCGCATTTGAACCTCCGTGGCCAAACTGGGGATTTTTATTCCTCCTTGGATATTCGATTTATTTAAATTTACTATAAATCATTTTTTGATAATTTAAAACCCTTAAATACATATAATACCTTACCAAAAATGGCAACATTGAACTCTAAATCTATTTAGAAAACACGGGATTCGTTGTGAACTATAAATCATATTGTTTCAATCCGTGCATCGAAGACAAAATCACATGGGAACGATGACGAGCGATCCTTTCACAACCGATGGATGCCGTTAGATTCAAGATTCAACTTAAACATCTGAAAACGAAACAAAACAACTGTTTACCTTTCAGTATGCAAAGCCTATTCGCTGATCTTGATAGAAACTCACAAGGGCCAAAACTATATAGTTCCCTAAATCCTAAGTAATCAGCAACCACACGAACAATCGGGTATAACCTTAGAGACTAAACAACAAACACTGTAACTCGTAAGTCGTAAATCCGAAGAACAGTAAAAAAAATCTTGTGGTCTCATGTTTGATGTGACATTAGACTAGAACACAACAGTACCTAATTGGGACACAGATACATTTTTCTGTCCCACCAAATATATTAACAAAAAAGTCAGGGATGTAAAAAAAATTGATAAATTATTAAACTACTCATGTCAGATTAAAACCCTAAGATTTTTCAAGATTCTTTCACCTGCTACCTTCTTCTCGCAAATCCATTTCAGTCTTGTCTGCATACCAAATGCATCCTTAAAACTAATATACCTGCGCCACTTGTCGAAGAGGGACTCTGTCATATTCCGAATTCAAGAATCTAAGAAATCGTCAATCGATCTTTCTACGTACGTATCCACGTATTTCTTGAGTTGGGGTCTTTGTTTATAATGATTAAAGAAAATCTTGATTTAGAAGTCATAACCACCCATAAAAAAAGTCAATTTAGTAACGAAATGATTTGAAACTTCAAATCAACACTTCATTTACAAGTTACTACAAAATGAAGCCAAAAAATATGGTACGAATGATTCAATGTAGAAACGTATACCACACCAAATCAAACCTAATAATTCTTTTTAGATTAAATTACAATTTTTTTTTCATTAACCCGTATATATCCATCTTGCTATGTGAGCCGACTAATCCCACGACAAGCACCTGCTTTGCAGATAGCCCGGAGTTACCGTATTTGAACCTCCGTGGCCACAAGAGGATTTTTATTACTCCTTGGATTTGAACCTGGGAGCTTCTAGTACTTTTGATCTTTGGAGTCAAACTCAAACCAATCAGGCACCACCCTTGTGGTTTAAATTACACTTTTTATTCCTACGGTTTGTTAAAAATTACGATTTTTGTTTCCATGGTTTACAATTCATTGTTATTTTCGTCTCTAAAACTAACTCCTACTTTTAAGTACAAGGGACGAAAAAGGTAAAGAATTGTAAACCACAAGGACCAAAACAACAATAACTATAAGAACGAAAAATAACAATAAATTGGGTGTTTGGGATTGCTTATAAAAACAACTTATTGACTTATTTCAGTGTGACATCTGTAATAAGCATTTTTAAGTGTTTAAATAAACAATTTATACCGGTAACAAAGAGTTTTTTAAGAAGTTAAACTTTTCTAGCCTATAATAAATTGATAAGTGTTTTTATAGAAAAACATAAGTTGTTTTAAAAACGTCATTTACTCAAATTTTTTTACTTTTAAAGACTCCAAATTATGTAAGAGTACAAGCAATTTTTACTCAAGTAGATGCCAAAAATCCATTCATATAATATCGACACTTTCTTGACACGTGGCAAACACCCTTTTGGCCTGCCTAAAAAGCTGGCCACATTCTGCCACGTGGACGAATCGCCAACTCTACAAAACAGAGAGAAAGATTGGCCACCTACGGACTTCCCACCCAACCAAATAACTAACAGCTGCATACATACATACACCTTTTCAACAAGAGAACACAAAGCCTTTTATGACACCTTATTTAAACCCCCAAATAACCTACCAATAATTAACCAAAAATCCAATATGGGGTGGACCAGAGGTGGTGTTCTTGGCCGTGGATCCTCCGCCACCGTCTCCACCGCCACCTCCACCACCGGAGAGGTGTTTGCCGTCAAGTCTGCCGCCCTGTCTCAGTCGGAGACTCTGCAAAGAGAGCAACAGTTTCTGTCCATTTTGAGGAGTCCTTATGTGGTAAGTTATAAAGGGTGTGAAATTACTAAAGAGGACAACAGGTTAATGTACAACCTCCTGATGAAGTACATGCCCGAAGGTACGATTGTCGACGCAATCGGGAGGCGGAAACGTGGGAGGTTAAGTGAGTCAGAGATATCGAACTATATGGGTCAGATTCTTCGGGGTTTGGAGTACATTCATTCGAATGGGATAGTGCATTGCGATATCAAAGGGGCGAATTTGTTGGTCGGCAAAGGCGGTGGTGTCAAGATTGCGGATTTGGGGTGTGCGAAGTGGGTTGGCGAGGACGTGGCGGTTCGTGGCACGCCGATGTTTATGGCGCCGGAAGTGGCTCGAGGGGAAGAACAGGGGTTTGCGGCGGATATATGGGCGGTTGGATGCGTGGTGATTGAGATGGCCACCGGTGGTTCACCGTGGACGAACGTCGACGACCCTGTTTCCGTTCTTTACAAGATTGCTTTTTCCGGTGAATCGCCGGAAATCCCGAGTGGGTTTTCACGTCAAGCAAATGATTTCATCCGAAAGTGCTTGATCCAAGATCCGAAAGAGAGATGGGGAGCAACAGAGCTTCTAAAACACCCATTTCTTCGACGATTCAATCGTAAAACACAGCAAATCGTTGATCAAGATTTTAGCAAAGGGTCACCAACAAGTGTACTTGATCAAGACGTTTGGAGTTCAATGGAAGTATCAGCGTCAGTGGGTATCGATTCGTACCAACCACCATGCTCATCAAACTCTTTGCGGCAAAGAATCAAACAGTTGGCGGGCAACCCACATAAAGAACAACCTAATTGCGAGGAGGAGATCAATTGGATGATGATCAGAAGCAATCAAAACAGTTGGGAGTTGGAGGGTTGATTGCACCAAAAATGATGCATAAAATCCAATGATCACAAGTGTTGTAGAAGTAGGAAGTGGGTAGTGTTATTTGATCCATTTTTGTGAATATGATTCCGGGTTCTTGGATTGATATTGGGTTTTATTATTTGAAACTAATTTGTATTAAATCATTATATTGAAAATATCAATAGTAAAAGAGATTTTTTTTTTAAGTAACCTGGATATCCAACTCGTTATGCGAGTCGACTAATTTTAGGGTGACCACCTGCTTTACAGATAGCCCGGAGTCACTGCATTTAAACCTCCGTGGCCACAAGAGGATTTTTATTCCTCTTTGGATTTGAATCTGGAACCTCCGGTACTTTTGATCTTTGGAGCCAAGATCAAACCAATCAGACACCAACCTTGTGATTAAAGTACAAAAGACTTGATATTTATACTAGAGATGGCCAAATCGGCGCGGCCCGGCCTGGGACCGCCGGAGGACCGGGACCGACAAAGGACCGGCCCGGGACCGGGACCGGGACCGGGACCGGTAAGGACAGGTTATGGGACCGAAAACCGGGACCGGTTGAGGTTTTTAGTAGTTTCGTAGGACCGGGACCGGTTATGGGACCGGGACCGGTTATGGGACCGACTATGGACCGGCCCGGCCCGGCCCGAAAATTCAAATAATTGTATAAATAAATGTATTTTTAAATAATTTTATAATGTATTTTTATAAGAAAACGTAATTTTAATCATATTAAAACGCATTTTTAAAGTGTATTTAAGTGACCCAATTGTAAATTTTATAATGTATTAAAAAAATATATCATTAAGAAAATAAAAAAAAATCTTATTTTTTTAATGCAAGGACCGGTTGGGACCGGGACCGGGACCGGCGGCCTATAACTGATTATGAAGTATTTTGACCGGTCCTATCATTTTGGACCGGGACCGGTTATGGCCGGTTATGAGAAAGGTGAGAACCGATTGGGACCGGCCCAAGACCGGTTTTTGGCCATCTCTAATTTATACCGATGGTTTCTAACTTTTTCATTTCATAACATTCGGTCTCTACAGTTGACACCATCAGTTAGCAACCATTATAAAGAATAAATCAGTGACAAGCTATAAAGGGGGTGTTTGAGATTGGTTATAAAAATAACTTATTGACTTATTCCGGTGTGACACCAGTAATAAGCACTTTTGAGTGTTTGGATAAACAACTTATACTGGTGCCAAACCGGTAATAAGAAGTTTTTGAAAAAGTTAAACCATTCTAAATTACAATAAGTTAATAAACAATTTTATAGAAAAACATAAATTGTTTCAAATAAATAATCCCAAAACACCCAAACTAAAAGTTGTAATTCACATTTTTTTTTATTAAAAATATTTCATATATTTGATCACAAATAATTTTTTTCCAATTAAAGTGTATATTAAATAAAAATATTTATATTTATAATCGTTGTTCATATTTATAATGTAAAAGTTATTTTGTCAAATTTATAATGTTTTAAATAAATATAAAGATTTTATTTAATATGTATTTTAATATAAGAAATTTGATTTATAATTGGATATATAAATTTTTAACAAATAATTTAAAAAAAAAATTTGCCAGTCACAATTAATTGTAGTGAATTTGACTGGACATTTAGGGGTAAACCACTGTTTCAGTGTGGGCTACGTGGTACCAAATCTTTACACTTTTGGTCCATATAGTTTATTGTTAACTGATAGTGTTAATTTAAAGGACCCTGAAGGGTAAATTACAAATTATGTCCCTGTGGTTTGATCCTGATTATGATAGGGGTCCTTGAACCCTAAAATTCATGGATAAGGTCCCTATGGTTTTACTTTCGTTATAATAGAGGTCCCTGAAGCTAACTTCTGTTAAAAAAACTCAGTTACGTCAGGGACATTTTGGTCTTTTTTTTCTTTATTTAAAATCCATTTTAAACCATCCAATTAATTTATGCCACTTGTCCTCCTAATCCACCCCTTTACATTCTCTATGATTTTACCTTGCCTTTTTCCGATCTTCTTCTCTAGCCACTTTTTTTATGCCGGTCATCTTCTCCGGACACTCTTTTTACTCTGTCATCTTTTCCAGCCACCTCTCTCACTAACTGTAACCCATCTCCTACATCGGTCTGATCATCTTCTCCGATGAAAGACTTTCTCTAGCCACCATACCAGGAAAAACACACACTAAACCAACCTAAATCCAGGCCCTAATCATCAAAATTAATATCAAAACCCCCCAAAAAACTCACCTCTAATTTAGTATAAATAGAGGGGTTGGGTTAGTGTTTTAAATATCAACTTTTCTACCATGTCAAAATTTCTCTTTAATAATTTAAGTAATCTTCATTTGAATTCTCTTTTCAAAGTTTACTTTTAATTGTCTTTCCCTTCTTGCAATTTACTTTCCTTTATTTATTTGTTACGTTTTCCATGTTTATATTCCGCTATTTACATTGCATTATTTACTTTCCATTATTTAATTTTCGTTATTTACTTTTATGTCTTTACTTATCGCAATTTATATTTCTTGCAATTTTCTTTATGTTTCATTATTTCATTTCAAGTTTTATAAAAGCAATGACACGTCTCCATGAGTTGATCATTGTAAAGTGTTAAAGTGTCATGGACTCGAAGCTGAGCCATTATTTGCACGTCAATTTGGATGATATGGAAATAGACTTCACAAAGTTACTGATAAAGAGATTTGTTATCTATATTTTCTAAATTGGTTAATTGTTGATAGGTTGATCACTTTGAAGTGTTAAAGCTGAATAGACTCAAGATGAGTCATTCGGAACTCGTTAACTTGAATGATATGAGAATCCGCTCGATTTAGTTATTTTTAACAAAGAGATTCATTTATCTGTATATTTTGAGGACACAATTTATCACTTTCACTGGTCATGATACCACATAGAGATATGGGTTGAAAGTTATAATATTAGTGCTATGATAAAATCCGAAAGAAATACACTCAAAATAAATGGTGAAAATAGTTGTTACTAATAGCATGTTGTAGCATTTTGACAACATTAGTTCATGTTGTAACATTTTGACAACATTGGTCTACTGGAGATTATATTTACATCTCACCCTAAGTCTTACACTCTGGTGTTCTTTTTTCTTTTTTGTAAATTTCAGTAGTATTAACTCAAACCCAAACAAATTCTTTAAATTCACAATCTAAAACCATTTTCTTCATATTACTCTAATTGAACTTTTACTACAATCTCAATGCACGATACTCGGTACATGTACCATTTTATTACTTGTTTTTGGTTCTGATTACTAATTATGTTGGTGTGCAAAAACCTCCTGTCACTATTGCTCGATCCTCGATTTTTGATTCTGGGTTCATCCATGGATCTAGATCGATGGTTTCCGTCACTAGTTCGATTGCCACGACCGATCCTTGAACAAACCTAAACCCAGATTGATGTCTTTCTTATTTGCTGGAGAAGAAGAAACCCAAACGCAAATGGACATCAGTTAATCAGTAGTTCGATTCTCGTTCAAAACCACCACCGTCGCCACTGGTTTGATGGAGTTCAAACGGGGAGAGGGTCACTGGAAAAACCACAGGGATCAAATTGTTAGAGCTAAACGATGCGTTAGGGACCAAATCGCCGGAGTTCATCCATCAATCCAGATCTTCACTGAGATGGAGAGGGAGGCACTGGAGAAAGGAAAGGGTGGAACAGCTGGATTTGCAGGTCTTGAGGCATCGATGGAAAACAGGTAAGGAGGGGTTTGTTGTTCGAGATCTGGTAAAGGGAGTTGAGGAAGACGAAGGGTGAGGAGGTCGGAGATGGTGGTGGCCGTTGATGGAGGAAGCCAGAGATGGTGGTCGTTGTTGATGGAGGAAGCCGGAGATGGTGGTGGCCGTTGACGGCAGAAGAAGTCGGAAAAGGGGGGTGTCAGTTTCATTCTTTTGGTGGTGGTCGTCTCTCTGTGTGTGTGTATATATATATATATATATGGTGATTATTATACAACCCTTCACATTTATACAACTCAATCTCAACCGTCCATTTTATAGAAGTTTTGATTGTTTTCTAATATAAAGTACTGATCATAATTAATGAACCATATTTATCTTCCATAAATATTCAAATCATAATAAATAAACTCTCATCATTTCCATAAATATCTCAATTTATTGGGTTGCATTAGTTGTAAAAATGCGATGGGTTGTATTTGAAACAAACTCTCTCTCTCTATATATATATATGCATTATAGCGGGGGTTCAAACAAGCACACCTTCATTTTACGAGAACGTAAGGACACCCTTATCACATGTGATAACACACGTGAGGGGATCCTGTGATGTGGGGACGACGTGTTGTACAACTCAAGTCGCGTCAAAGGTTGTCTTGGTCTATGATTTAGCATCACATGTAATAGTCTTAATGGATTATAGTATTATATCAACAACAATCTTATCGCATGTGATAATACTTGTGAGGGGGCTTAGTGGTGTAAGGGCGATTTGGCCCGCAACCAAGATCGCGTCGAAAATCTTCCGCTTCTCTGATTTAGTATCACATATGTATCATATGTGATGGAATAATAATATCACGTGATTGTCTATAGTAAAAAAATGTTCTCGTATTCTCGTAAAATAAAAGTGTTCTCGTTTGAACTCTTCCTTATTAAATATATTATTAATACAAGAAAATGCCAAAAATTGGAAAAGACAAAAATGCCTTGACTTAACTGAGTTTTTTTTTTTTAACAGAAGTTAGTTGCAGGACCTCCATCGTAACGAAAGTGAAACCATATAGACCATATCCATGAATTTTAGGGTTCAGACCTCCATCTAAATCAGCATCAAACTACAGGGATGGAATTTGTATTACGCAACTTGCTGAACCGTTACTTACTAAAATGGCTAAAATGCTACTAACACGACTTGTTGAAGTGTTATTTGTAATATCAGCATTTTGCAAATAACACTTTAACAACCGGTTAAACTGTTGTTATATAAATATTAAGAGGTTGTTTGGTTCATTGAATTCAAAGTATTTCAAAAGAATTGGAATGATCAATTCTTTTGACCAAATTTCAATTCATTTGTTTGATTCACATATTGAAAATGTAGAAATCCATTAAATTCCATTGAATTCCTTAAATTAAAAAATTCACCGTCTCGTGGATTATTCCAAAGATTCCAAATTCCTTTAATAATTTCATCCAACCAAACATGTGGTCAAACTTCATTAAATTCAATTTCAATTCCTTCAAAGTCAAATTCGTTTGATGAATTACAATTCTACTGAATTTCATTCTGTGAAACTAAACCCATTAAATTTATAAAAAGTAGATTCTGTAAGGTGATATTTATGAAACGTTAGTTATTTTGATCAATTAAGGAGGTGTTTGAGATTGCTTATTTGAAACAACTTATGTTTTTTTTACAAAATCACTTGTCAACTTATTATAAGTCAGAAGATGTTAATTTCTTCAAAAACTTCTTATTACCGGTTTGACACCGGTATAAGTTGTTTATCCAAACACTCAAAAATGTTTATTACACCAGAATAAGTCAATAAGTTATTTCTATAAGCAATCTCAAACATCCCCTAAATAAAGAAAACAGAGTATTTCCATTTTATAGCTTTGACCTTAGGGCAACTCCAACCTCATAACAAAAAAAACACCAAAAAACCAAATTTGGTGGGCCCATAAAMACAAAAAAAAAAAACTCAACTTCAATCACACTCTAAAAAAAACACCAAATTTGTGGATCCCACATTAAAATAACATATTTTATTTACTATTTTTAATAACAATATTTATAATTTGTAATAGATATTGTAATAATAAAGAATTAGTAATTAATTTATTTAATGAAGAAATGTTAAAATAAAAACTATAAAATTGTAATTAACATATTTTATCCAGTATTATATTTGTGTTATTAATAATTTATTATATATATATATATATAAATAATAAATATAAAAACTTAAAACTTAATATTTGTAATTATTTATTTATTTATAATTTATTTAAAAATCATTAAATATTGGGAAAACATGGTGGGGACCACCAATTTGGCAAGATGCCGTTCTTCTTCTCCCTCGGCATATTTGCCGTTCATTTTCAGCTATCGCTATAATTTTGGTGTTTTTGCAGGTCGATTGGATCCAAAAAAATGGCAAAACTTACCGTTCGATTGAAGTTCCCGTTAGTAACAGTGAAATTGGTCAAACGGCAAATAAAAAGGATGTTGTACCAGATTGGTAGGTCTAAACCAAACCTTAGAACCTCAATTCAGACCCTACAACGTTGCTAATCATATAACTAACCACACTACTGCTTTTTCCATCCTAATACCGCCACGTGTCATTTATGTGTGTTACCTATAACACAAAAGGACAATTTCAAGCTAACGAAATGAAAATTGTTTCAGACTTCACCTTATTTTTATTTTGAGAAACTAACTTTTAAAATTATCATTTAAGAATCTTTATTAAACTTTTTATTTATTTAAAGGTTTGGTTGATCTGTTGAACAGGTAATTTAAAGGTCTCTATCAAACTTTTGGTTTGAATTGTCAAATTTGATTTAAACTTTAATATTGATACGGATTGATTAGATATAAAAATCTTGAATGTAATATTTAATATTTATTTTTTATTGCATCAATTAATTTTTTTCTATTAAATTAATTTTTTATTGCATTAGTAAAAAACAATTTTTATTGTGGTAATTTGGATTTTTTTTGAAAAATCTTCAATTTGATATTTGAATTTAAAAAAACGAAATTTGAAATGAAAAATAGATTTTATTGCATTAATTTTCGAAAAAAAACGAATTTTAGTTATTTTTCTATAATTATTTTGCAAATTGGTTCCCCAAAATAGGAATCAAGTGCAAGTTGGTTCCCCAAAATGACGATTTTGAAAGTTGGTTCCCCAAAATAGGAATCAGGTGCAAGTTGGTTCCCCAAAATGACGATTTTGAAAGTTGGTTCCCTAAAATAGGAATCAGGTGAAAGTTGGTTTCCTAAAATAAGAATCAGGTGAAAGTTGGTTCCATTTTGATACAATTTTTCCTTGTACAAAATATACATACACAAATGAACTTTATTTAAATTACCTTAATTATCTCATTTATTTTCTGATTTTACCTATAAACTTTGATAAGTTTTTTTCTGGAACCAACAAAATTCTTACACAAACAGAAAGGAATTTAATTCTAAAGATAATTGAATTTAAAAGATAAATGAAATTAAAATCGAATCTAAGTCATAAATTAAAGGAATTTAATTCCAAAAATAACCAGATTTATTTTTTTAAATTAAATTACAATTTGTTATATAGTGTTGACTTTCATTTAATTCTTTTCTTTTTTATTAATTTACAACCTTCAATTTGACCGTACCCTTGATTGAATTACTTAAAGGTTGTTTATTTATCTCTTAATAATTTCATTTATATGCAAGATATAAATCGTTAAGAGATGAATCTTGTTTAACAAAAAAAAATCTGCTTTTTAATGGTTCCAAAACTCTCTGAATGATTTTTGTATCATGAGTCTCCCTTAACCATTAAGAGCCCAATTTCATTGTAAACATTTATATTTCATTTTGCACTATATTATGAGAACCCTTTAATCATTCTGACCACTTAATCATTCTGCATCAAACCATTCATCAACTGTCAAACAGTCCCTTAGCTGAGTTTGTAAAATTGGTATTAATTAATTGGTCTGTAAATGATTATGCCTATATATATATATATATCTCATATACTCTTTGCTCTTCTGTAACATACACGCACACACTTTCACCATTAAATATGTACACAAGGTGAACACGATGAAAACAGTCTTAAGAAATTTTATACCAAGGTTTTCTCAAGTGGTAGGTTTAGATTTAGTTTTGTTCACAATATGTTCACAAGTTATACCAGACCTTATACATTTAAAATGTTTTCACAAATTATAATATTATTATTTAAAAGTGTTTACTAGGGGTGTTCAAAAAAACCGTTGGACCGCTTAAACCGGCCGAACCAAGTCAAACCGGATCGTTTTTGGCGGTTTGAGCAGTCTGGCGATTTGGTTTGGTTTGGAAAATAGTAAAACCGGGCGGTCCGGTCCGGTCTGCGGTTTGGAACCTTTTTTGGGCGGTTTGGACCAAACCGACTGCCAAATATGTGTGTGTGTATATATATATATATACATACATTATTTAATTATTTATTTTAATATTAGCAAACCCAATTTTTTTAACTTATGGACTATGGTTCAAATATATATCTAAGTCCAACATAAAGTTTAACATCTAACATTATCAAAATGGATATTTAATCTAAAATTGTAAATTATATATGTTTTTTTTAAGTTTAAAATTTAAAGTCCATTAAAGGCCCAAACCGCCTAAATCGGTCAGACCAGACCGCCTTTTCGTGGTCTGGTTTGACCGGTCTGGACACTTGATGTCAAACTGCTCGGTTTGAAAATTTTATAAACCACAATTACGATTTAGTTTATGATCTGAGAGGTTAAACCACCCAAACCGGACCGCGAACACCCCTAGTGTTCACAATGTGTTTACTTTATGTGCACGTTTAATTGTGTGTTATTATGTTATGGAGAGAGGAAACATAAGAGAAAATAGTTGAAACAAGAGATTTGGGGGGGGGGGGGGGGGGGTGTTTGGATGTGTGTTTTAAATTAAATTAGATTTTATTTTTTAATTGATTTTTATGGTCTAAATTGGATCTCACCAATTAAAAAGTAATTAAAAGAAGGTCACCTATCAGTACAATAGACAAGGTTTAATTGTATTCTTATCAGCCATAACTGCTTGAATGCTGATGATTTTTTGAAAATCTTCAGGTATTAACATTTTGGAAAGAATGTGAATCACGTTTTTCGATTTTGATCGTGATGACGAGTGATTTACTAATCGACCAAGCCAGCATTATAGATTCAGAATCATTTTTTCTATTGGGAATAATATTTTTAACGACGTTAATTATAGAGATGAAAACAACAACAAATTACAAACCATATGAACGAAATTCATAATTCGAAACCAAGAAAACAAAAATAGCAGTTATTAATAAACCATAGGGACGAAAAACACAGTTCACCTTTAACAGTAATAAAACTTTAAACATAGAAAATGGACCGATTAAACTACATATTTCGGGCAGGCTATGACCAACCAATTAAATGGCCTAAGGACCTATTAAGGGACTGTCACGGGCTATACCATATCCAGTATATGGTAGCTGTTTTTATCGCAAACAATTATCTGGCCGGTTAAATAACCAGTCATAACTTGCTTTTGCCAATCTCCAACATTAATCAAATTCAGATTATTTATATATAAGAGAATTGAGAATTTCTTAAACCATAAACATTTCAAATTAAAAGCTGTTTTTCACTTTTTTTTTTCAAAATTGATGATACCAGTTTTAATCTATGTTTTTTTATAACCAAATATATTCAATAAAAACTTGAATATTTATGTTTTTTTAATTAACCTGGATATCCAACCCGCAATACAAGCCGACTAATCTCAGGAAAATCACTTGCTTTGGGGGTTGCTCGGAATCACAGAATTTGAACTTCCATGACCACAAGGAGATTTTTATTCCTCCTTATATTTGAACATGTGACTTTCATACACTTTTGATCTTTGGAGCCCAAACTCAAACCAATCAAACACCACCCTTATGGTTTCAAGTTAGGCCAACAGTTTAGCGAGTCGTCATAATCCTCCATCGTAGGTTGTCGATCTTGCATTCATTCAATCTTATACCTCAAGTATTATACTTTTTCATATTTGACTTCCTCACAGTTATATCGACTTTCACTGAAATACGTTTAAATCAGTCTCTTTAATACGTGTATTTTTATTCACATCAGTCGATCTCGTCATCTGTTCTAGATTTCCTATAGCGTTATCTAAGATAATATTGGTAATGTTATTTGAATTCCTTTTTAGTCTAATAAAAACTATAAAAATATTTTAAAAAAACATTTAATGATGATATAAAAATATAAAAAGAAATACTCAAATAATATTTAGAAGATGTTTTTTAATTAAATTATCTGATGAATGTATTTTATATAAAAATTAATCTATACTACCTTATAAACAGATTTATCAAAAGTTTTAAAAATAAATTTTAATACACAAAGTATTATACATTTATACATAAATTCTTAAAAGTCTTAAAAACAACTCATAATAAAATAAATAGTTCTATTTTATGCATTTAGTCTTAAAAAAATTTATGTTCTCAAGATACTTTTGACACATTTCACTCATGTCTTCACTCATTCATACCTTAATGTTTTCTCCCTATCCTCCAATGTGAGATTTAAACTGATATTCATCATAAGTTATTAAAACTTCTCTTATTCATCGCTCATTCAATTGTTCTAAAACTTTCAGTCTCACTCTCGATCTCTTAATTCTTTGCTCTTGGTGTAAATCGAACACATTTGTGGAGTCGTTTAAATATGTTAGATTTTAAATATATTATATTTTAAATTGTCATACAATTTTTTCTATCGATAAACTATAATTGGAACCATAACTCTTGTTTATTTAAATTGTATTAATATGCAAAGAACAAGTGTAACGTATATCATTGTTAAATCTTCTCTAATAAAACCAATGAAACTTTAAAATCTTTAAAATTTATGGCTCCCACCGTATTACACGATTATACAACTAGTATGTTAATAAATGCAACGCTAATTAATTCGATTGAAAAACTATATTTGGCCCCTGACTTGCCCAATTTGTAGGTACAAACTGCATGCAGTTGTCTGTATCATTGGTCGTCGATCGATCGATTAGGGTTTCAATTGCGCTGTAATTTTTGAAAAATACACGATGATTTACGTGTTCTTCATGGTTTTATTCGCCGAAATGGCAATCATTCTATTACTTATGTTCAAAACCCCACTTCGAAAGCTTTTAATCCTTGCATTAGATCGTATGAAACGAGGGAGAGCTCCATTGATCGTGAAATCCGTTGTCGCAACCATCTTCACCATCATGCTCTACCAAATTTACAACGTTTCGCATATGCGGAGACGCCCCGGCGATGCTATCGGTCCCACCGATCAAATCATCCTCGCTTACCAAATGCTCGAAGCTTCTCTCATTGGTAATCTTCATTTCCTTCTTGTTTTTTGTATTCTTCGTAAAATGTTGTGATTGATTACTTTGGCTGTATGTTTAATTGCAGTTTCTTTTAATCAACATGATTTGCTGGATATCTGTTAGGCATGTTCCTTTGTTTTGACTATATGCGAAATTTATTAGTCAAGCTACAGGCTATAAGAGCCTTCATGTTTTTCCGTTGATTATCTCGGTTTGAACCATGGATCGAGGAAGAACTGTTATCAAAAGAGAAAATCATAAGCCTGAGTAAGTAATTACGGGATTTGGTGTCAATTAACTTTGAATTTCCTTGCCATTTTGTTTAATCCTAAGCACAACCTCTTTGATTGTTATGTTCCTCTACCTGATTGCATTGCACATAGATAGCTCTTGTGCTATGTTATCATAATGCTGAATCATTTGTACAAGTATCGGTAAATTCACATGGAGTCTGAGTAGGAATCCATTTTGAGATAGCAATGATCATTCATGTCTGACTTGTTTTACCTAAATGGCATGTGGATAGGTTTATTTACTCTTGTGTCTGTCCATCTGTGGATTGATCCACTACCTGGGTGGGTATCTTTGTTGTATTATAATCAACTTAAGTTCCTATCTTGTTCCATTGATGGCCTGTGATTTGATGGTACCCTCTAACAGTATTGTAACTTGTAAGAAGTTTCACTTAAAAGGAGAACAATCTATGCGTTTTGATGAATATGGCGGAAGTTGCAGTTTTGTACAAACGCAGCTGTTAGATCCCCAATTAGGCCCAACCGATTCTCTTATTAAAAAGATTTATGCATTTCATACCAGCAGCCACCTTGCCATTATGTTATGCATCTGCACAAACTCTTCATAATGGATGTTGCTTATAATGCAATCAGTTCTAATTTCTAATTGGTTATGAAATTCTAGTGGGTTGGTGGGTGTCTTTCCTTTCTTTTTTTGATCATTGCTGGTAATTTCTTCTGTTTTTACTGTTACAATAATTCATAGTAGTTCCTCCTTGCGCTAGTGTGGGGTCAGGGGAGCTTATTTGGTATATGATTGACTTTGCTGAAGTTATTAGAGAACCCAGATGGAAAAAGAACTAATAATCATAGATCTAACCTTTCTACTATGTTGTATTGCTGAATGCGGTGCTAGATTGCATGGGTACGAGCTAAGCTTCTTATGAAAAGGCTGGATGCCTAGAGGTAATCTGTTGTAGGTGTGAGCTTGGACGATTGTTGAGATGCGTTAACAAATATTCTAGTATTTACCATCTAGGTCTAATGAATGTCTTGATGCAAATTCTCAAAATGTATGGCTTGACTATTACTTTTAGCTTGCTACAAATATCAATGTTTCTGAAAAAAGGTTATTCTTTAGAATGGGGATTTCAAGTGGTGTTGGCTAGTTAATCAGTTTGGATCAAAGCTCAGTTGGTATTGAGTTTCACCAAAGCTTGGACATTAAAGCCTACTACCTCAGGGCTCTTGTTTACCTCATAGATTTTCACCATACAAGCATTTGATTCATTTCCAAAGTGTATTGCTTGTTGGTTCAGGAACTGGTTCTTGTTGACTTATAGCTGAGCATGTTTTGTGGCTCTCTGTTGAAGTAATTTATCTCTTGAACTCATGTTATCATCTTTCGTAAGTTTTCTTTATATTAGTGAGGTCAGAATGTCCTTGCTAGTTCTGGAGGTCCGTCAAATGCTCTTTTATTTTCTGGAAAGCCTTTATAAGCCCTTTGATGTCGTCTTTTACCATGTCTGTGTGTCAACAGAAGTTTAGTAACACATAAAATTATTGCCGAAGATCTTTAAGTAATTTAATGCGGTATTTGGGGGATTCACTTGTTTAATGACCTTTGTATTATTATTATGCACTATCCATCATATAAAGAATCGTGTTAGAATAGGAGTTAAGGTGAGCAGCGTAAGAAGGGAAGAGATCTGGACCTTTGATCACTTTTAATCTCACCTCCACTCCATGAATTGCGCTTGATACGGGAATTGATCCGGTGCATCTCGGTGCATCTCATTATTGTTGATCTTCAATTAGGATTGATCCAAGGGTGGAGATCCCTTCTCCCTTCTTATCATAACCCCTATCCTCACCGGAACCCAACCCCTATCCATCAATCGATAGAGGTTGTTGCCACAAAGTTTGTACATGAATCTAGATTTTTAATGCAACTTTTGCAACGGATATGCCGTTTAATAGTTCATGAGTTTGGGCCTCTCCGTGTGCAGTTAAAAAGGTCATGGTTCAGTGTTTTCTGCTAAACCATCTATCGGAACATTTGGATACCCATTCATTGATTGCACACAAATTTACCTGTAGTTTTGCTTCACAATCCAGGGGTTTCACGGAAACAGCCTCTCTACCTTTTATGAAGTTTTACAGACATCCTACCCCCCAACCCTACATGTGTTGGATTTACTTGGTTTGTTTGGTTTCATCTGTATGAACCTTTCATTTTTCAACTAAATCAAGTTAAATGAAAAGAAATCTTAACCGATGCATCAGGCTTCTCAATTTTCCTGTCGCTGATGATCGATAGACTACATCATTACATTAGAGAACTACGCATGCTCAGAAAGAAACAAAACCAAACCCCTGAAGGAGGTAAGAACAATGCTGTAGACGAGATTAACGCCCTTAATGAAGAAATATCTCGGCTGACAGCAAAGATCAGAAGGCTGGAATCTGAAAATGCTAACAAGGAGAAAAAGATCAAGTCTGCAGAAATGGATTCGGGTGGTCTCAAGAATCAATCAGAAGGATTCCGTGTTGAATACGAACGGTTGCAGTCCGAGAACCGAAGTCTCACGGATGGACTGCGGACGATCGAAGGAACCTTATCGAATTCTGGTGGGAAGAAGGATAAGTGAGTTAATAACAAATTTCTTGATGCAAAAGGGGAAAATAAGTGGGCAAATTAAGGGAAGATGAATGGAGTTTGTTATATGTGTCGATGGCAAAGGTTGCAGTTTGCTTACATTTTGTAAAAATCATGATGGCTTGTTGAGGTTAGAAGACCAACAAACCTTTGTTTTAATTGTATCAAACAAGGTTCCATAATCCTTGAATTGTGTTCGAGTCTTTTATTTAGTCTACGTATATTTTATCCTTCAGGCCTTACTTTTCAATAAAGATGGCAAACTGGTTAAACGGTCGGGCCCTCTCTACAATCCCGTTCCCGGTCCTGGTCCTGGTCCCGGTCCCTGCATGCCTCTAGAGCCGTAACCGGACCGGTTATAACCGATTGTCAAGTAAAGAAGCTATGACCAGTGTTAAGCGACTTAACAGGTCACATAACCACGGTTGGGTTAACCGATTGTTTGGTTCTGTTAAAAAATTTAAACTTGTTTTGATCATATATAATTAAGGCTACAAAACTTCATGACTAAATTTTAGTATATTTAAATTTAGGTAAAAGTTGATTACTGACAACTTTAGTCGACTTTATACGGAACTTGTCTTCAAAGACACCAATGTAAAAGGGAATTTTTTGGCCCACGTAGCGGCTGAAGCTAGCGGAGAGGCCTTGGATTGAACCCGTGGGTTGTCTTGAATTTGGGCAAAAGTCTACACTCATTTGCCAACTAAGCTACATGCTAGAGGCTTCACTATCTTTAAATTATCTAAATTTAAATCAATTATGTAAGGCAACTTAGGGGTTGTTTACCAAATGTTTATCGGGTAAGTACTTATCAGTAAGAGAAATTACTCTCACTTACCTTGTCATGTAACATTCTTGGACATCAAAATTGATTGTCAGTAAACATTTTAAACCTTGGTAAGTGCTTACTTGGGTAAGACTGTTGGTCCTTGTTATACCTCTTACTCGGTAACTCTTACCCGATACATGTTTAATAAACGATCCGTTCACCAATGTTGCAGTTGCTACTACTATTTTATATCTTTGACTGATTAAATTTTTTTATTCGTTACATCTTATATTAAAAAAATATGGAATTAATATGATGTTGATGGATTTAATTTTCAAGAGCTGTGTACGTGTAGGATAAATACAAACATAATCTTCAAATAATACAACATAACAATATTGTATCACAGATGTTTTTACACTTAAATTAATGTAATAGATGTGTTTTTTTGTTTTGAAAAAAAGGTACGGTGAAAAGAGTAAGAAAAGATCTTCATTCTTGGATCAATTCTAATTGAAGATTAACAGTAATGAGATGCAACGAGATGTATCGGATCAATTCTCATGTGATCAAAAGTGATCAAGTATTTAGATTATTTCTTGCATTTTTCTTACCATAACTCCTATTCTCACACACAATCATTCGCGTGCGCGTGTGTATGTGTGTGTATATATATATATATATATATATATACTAGAAGGGTACTCGCATAATGTAGCGAGATACATCTCGATTTTAGTATTTTGTTTTAGTCGATGTTATAATACGATTTTGAGAAAAAACAATAATGTTTTTATTTTTGAATAAAATATAAATATGAAGATATCATAAAAAAAATATTTATATTAGTATCAACTAACTATTTAAAATTTCTTTTTTTTTTGTGTATTTCTTTAATTCATTTATTTTATTTTTGGTTTAATAATATAATTTTTTATAAAAGATAATAATTAAAGTATTTTGTTAAAACTTAATGATTATTTTAATTATATTTTAGTTTTTTTATATTTAAAAATGAAATGTTTATCCTCTATTTAATAAAATTTATCTGAAATTAATATGAGTTTTTGTGAAATATTTTATAATATAATATATACATGTGATGTAAAGAAAAAGAGTTTAATATTAGATTTGGAATCAAGTAAGGGGGTGTTTAGCGTGAAAAGGGGTGGTAGTGCATACAGCTGTTTGTAAACAATCTAAACCTACTTATAACATTAAACTCTGCCCACCCAAAATCTATGCATCTTTTTCTAATTAAATACAAATTTTGACTATTTGTCTCTTGAGTGGTCAAATTTTGACCTCTTCCTAACATTTGTCCCCCTTTTCCTTTTCCTTTCTCTTTGACAAATAAAGTCAAACTTCAATTATAGCTTCAACCTACGATGGATCACTGCTTTTGGTTTTTGAGTGCTTTCTTACTCATCTTTCTCTTTTACTTCTATTTTTCAATTTACTTCTTAGTATTTGTATCAAAATAAATAGACTTTACACTTTTACAACACAAGAAATCAAAGAGCCTTTGGAGCCTCTACAACATCAGGGGGTTTAAATCTCACCAAATATGAGGAGGGTGTGCGAGTTTATCTATACTATATTATAAAGCATTTGACAAAAAAACTCTTAAAAACATTTTTTATGCATGAAGTACTGTATATTGATGCATATTACTCAAAATTCAAGATTACAAGTAAATTATGCATAAATACAACTTATTAAAGCTCAATATTTGAATTCGTCTAACTAACTACGGATAAATATAATCAAATAGAGGATAAACATCTTATTTTAAAATCTAAAATTATAAAATTATCGAGTTTTAACAAAATAATTAATTATTATCTGTATAAAAAATTATATTATTAGATCAAATATAAATTACTTCGTTATTGAACCTAAATTAAAATTATAATAAAAAAGTTGAATTAGAAAATTACACAAAAAATAAGAATTTAAAATAGTTAATTTGATACTAATATCAATATATTTTGGTCAAATTTTTATGATGTCTTCAAATTTATATTTTTTTCAAAAAAAAATATCATCGTTTTTTCAAAATCACATAAGACCATATTATAACATCGACTGGGATAAGGAATAAAATGAAATATTAAAATCAAGAAATATCTCGCTGTATTGCGCGATACCCTTCTAGTATAAATATTATATAGTTCAAAAAAACAAGACAAGAAATTGGAAAAATAGGCCTTTTATGATGCAAACACTGTATTGTATGATAATAAAGCCAAAGAAAATGGTGTCGTTAAGGGTATGATGAAAAGGGTTGTATGAAAAGACTTATGAAAGGACTATCGTCACTATCGTCTTTGTGAAAGACGTATATCTGAAAATGTATATTTTTCGGGGTTAAATCAGATTGTAAAAGACAAAACAGTATTTTCCAAGTTGAGAAAATTAGATGGATGTTGCTTCAAATAGTCTCAATCATGATCTTGAGAATACTATAGTTCTCCACCTTGTCGATATTTTAATTCGGTTAGCATCAGAAGACCCCAATCACCCATTTAGAATGGTTTTGATGCCATTCAGTGCTCGATACAGCTTACTTTTTTCCGCATAAGTCGATATATGTATGGATGAATGTAGGTTTGTATAAGTACCATATAACGTAAACGATTGTTGCATAGTGGTCGATCAATAACCATCCAAATGCAAATTTCATACATCCACTTCGGACCGCTTTAGCACTTTTTTCTATTGTCCAAAAGGTAAAATTACATTAGAACACAACTAGATGTGACTTAGAGGTCGTTTACCAAACACTTACCCAGTAAGCGCTTACCTGTAAATTTCAGCACTGTCACTTGCTTAGTGGGTACAATTTTAGTCAACAAAAAAGGCATCGTATGCAACAATTTATCAGGCAATCGCTAGCCGTGGTGAGAGTCGTCATACGCACTTACCGGGTAAGACCTTCGATTCCTTGCCTCAATTTTATCGGGTAAGATTCTTAGGGTCTGTTTACCAATTTTTTTTATTAAGTCCTGTATGGATAAATTTGTCTGCCCGGATAAATTTGTCTGTCTGGATAAATGAGTGTTGTTGTTTATTTTTTTTTATCTGAACCAACAGTCTGAATAACATAAATGACTGATTTATCCCCCAATATTAATTATTTGAACGTCAAAACAAAAAATCATAAAGAGGCCGAAGATGGGGTGTCTCATATGGGAAGGATGCGGTGCTTTAAATAAGAGGTAGGGATGTCATTTTTGTGACTGAATGGGGACAACACACCATTTTTATCTGTGCGAATAAGCCGTAAGTAAACAACTCAAATGAGTTGTTCGAACAAGCCAAATAGACCAATAAGCCTAATTAAGCCGCAAGTAAACAGCCCCTTGGTCTTTGCCATATACATTCGGTAAGGTAATGTGACTTGATAAATGCATACCTAGATAAGCATTTGATAAACAACTCATTAATTCCTACTTAGTGTAATCATGATTTCTTTTCCTCTTTTAATGCAAGGGGTTGCTAACTATACCCACTATAGTCATCTCTAATCATTTTTAAATATTTAAAATGATATTTTATACCCTTAAAATTAATTATTTAATTATTTTACATCCATTATTTTTTTATTTACATCCTTATTATATTAATATATATAATTATATATTAACTAAAATATATTTATTTTTTAACAAATTACATTATTACAATCTTTTAGTCATTTTTTTATTGAATTTTAAAAAATATCACTACCTTTACAAGTGGCACCTTCGTGATTTGCAGATGAGCTAAAAAAAACATTCATGTTTACCCACTTGTGGAAGTGCCACCTGCAGACTTGTTAGCTTTGGATACACTTCGAAAGAAAAAAGTTATATGCTAAGCTATCAAAGTGTAAGTTTTGGTTGGATTGAGTGGCCTTCTTAGGCCATGTTATTTCAACATATGACATTCAAGTTGATCCAGCTAAGGTTGAAGTCATTACTAACTGGCACAAACCAATGAAAGTTGCCGAGGTACGTGCATTTTCGGGTTTATCTGGTTATTTTCGACGTTTTGTTGGAAACTTTTCTAGGATCACACTTCCGTTGACTAAACTCGTCCGAAAAGGAGTAAAGCTTGTACGGGGTGACGGGCAAGATAAGGTTTTTGAAGAATTAAAACGACGACTCATAACCGCACTGCTACTTTCCTTGTCATCTGGGTCAGGCGGGTATCAAGTTTATGTCGATGCTTCCAAATCCGGATTGAGATGTTACATTTATTGTGAAAAATGAATTTTGTTTTTGTCTTTTAGCTCTTCCATAAGTCACGAAGGTGCCATTTGTAGAGGTAGAGATTTTATGGAAATCTTCAGTGAAAAATGACCAAGAGATGAATTTGATCCCTACAAATGACCATTTCCTTCAATTTCCCTAAAAACCAATGTTAAAATGTAGGTTTCTACAGGAGGGGGGTATCAATAGAATTTGCCACAACGCAACAAGTGTTCAACCCTCTCCATATATCTCGTACACATTTTAACCAGTAATCGATGAATCTTGTAACCATCAACGACGCAGATGTTAAGTTACACTGTATTTTTTTTTATTGCATTACAAAAACGTCATACATCAAAATAAAGTGATTCCACGTATGCATGCCGAAAGCATGTTTATCATGTACAATAAGTACGAAACAGAAGGAATTAAGCATCTGTTACATTAACCGAGTCATTACATTAAACATAAAGTAAGACAAACTCGATGCTATCCGTCCTACATTAAATTTATCTGTGTCCTTTTTAAGGAATCTAAAAAGCATTGGACTACAAACGTACTTCGTTACTAAGATTTAAATCAATGGTTAAGATTTTACGAATGACCACAGGGATCGAAATGGGCAAATGCCATAAGCACATGTTCTCGATTCCCAAATTTTTATGAATGATTTAAGTATTCGAATCTTTAATCCTATTTTCACTCTTACGTAACTAAAGATCTTTTGTGCGGGGTCCAGTTCTACTTTTTTGTATTTTTATAATTAAAAAATAAATCTAAAAACTGTCGGGGAAATTGACTTTAATACGTATCCTTTTATTTTATTACGATAACAACTAGATGATAACTTTTAATATAAGTTTTTTTTATTAACCTGGATATCCAACCCGCTATGCGAGCCGACTAATCCCAGAGCGACCACCTGTTTTGCAGATAGCCCGGAGTCACCGCATTTGAACCTCCGTGGCCACGAGGGGATTTTTATCCTCCTTGAATTTGAACCTGGGACCTTCAGGTACTTTTGACATTTGGAACCAAGCTCAAACCAATCAGGCACCACCCTGTGGTTAACTTTTAATATAAGTTGTAGTGTTGTACTTGCGAAAATTCTCTACAATAAAATCGGGTTTATATGACGCTATAAATGTATAACTGTTCTGATAAACTGCTTTCTGATGCGTAATTTTATGAGACAAAGCAATTGCATATCTCATGTAAAAACGTTGCAATAAGTTTATATGAATTTTCGGGTATCTTAAATAGTTTTTAAAGACATTTTTGACATAAAGTGTCGTATTAGTTTTTTATAAGACATTTTTTAAAAAGTGTCCAGATGTATATGTATTTTCTACAGAAGCTTGTTTTTACAGGACATTTTTTTCCGAATAATATTCTATAAACAAATTAATAGAACTTTTAGTTTAAAGTTGTCCTAAAAACTTGTAAGACGCCTAAAAGTATCATATAGACTGTTTTACGTAGGACCCACACGTATTTAGTTTTACAAACATTTTTTTTGAAGTATATAATATTTATATACGATAAATAGAACAAATAAACTTACACATCCTTCTCACATTTGGTAAGGTTTGAACCCCTGATCTGCTAGGAGACCAAAGACTCACAAACCATTAGGCCAAATCCTATAAAGTAATCAATTAGAATACTTCGAAATAATTTTCTACGTTCTGGAAACGCTGTTATAATGGTGGTAACGGGTTCACATAGTGAAGGTGAAATTGAACACACAACATGTAAGTTTTAAAACAAGAGCAGGTGAAAGTTCATTGGCTTTTAATGATATTATTTATAACACTTTCTTGTGTGTTCTTGTTTTAAGCTTTCTGTTTTGTTGTCTTAATTCATTTGGTTTTTTCAAAAGAAAACATAATAATATATGTCAGAGGATATTATAACCAACAACTTTTTTTGTCGAAAATTACAATTTATGAAATTACAAGATTTGTAAAAACGACCGGATTTGATTCATTATTCCCCTTACCTTAGATACGGAAAGCATGTCAGACTGTAGAGCGGGCTTCCTCCTTTCTGCTGGCGTTGGCTCACGTTGCCACACAATCTAACGACAGCGGAACCGCCTCCTCTCCTAAGCTTCATAGATTATATTAAATGCAAGGCATTTTCGTCATTTTATCGATTTTTTTTGTCTTTTACACCCAGTTAAAATCGATTTTATGATTTTGGTCTTTGTGGTTTTTGATTGGGTAAAAGACAAAAAAAAATGGAAAAATAACGAAAAATGCCCCTCGTTTAACGAATTTTTTCAGAGGGAGAGACCAAATCTGAATGTTTTTACAAACCATGATGGACGTCTTATAATTTTAAACTAAAAGGACGAGAAGTGTTGTTTTTTACAAACCATAGGGACCAAACTTGTATTTTACTCTATATTTTATGTTTTTATTAAAGTATATAGAGAATCATTTTTTGATGGATTGTTTTTGGAAATTCAAAAAGTGAAAATAATTAAAAAATATATTTAAAAAACGTATTATTGTCTTTTTCTCTAAAAGTGAAATGAAATTATCGATAAAATTAAATATTTATTAAATTAATTAAAACCCGATCAACATCTCGGGCTTTCAAAATATACGCACCCGCAAATGTTCTGGCTATATTTATGATAACTAGAATGGTACTCGCATAATGTAACGAGATATATCTAGATTTTTAATTTTATTCATTTTATTTGTCGATATAATATGGTTTTACGTGGTTTTATAAAATAATAATATTATTATTTTTGAGTGAAATATAAATTTGAAAAAAATTGTATCGATAGTAGTATTAAATTAAGTATTTAAAAGTTCTCGTTTTCTGTGTAATTTTTTTAATTCAATTTTTTATTATAAATTTAATTTAGATATAATAACAAAATAATTTATTTTTGTTTAATAATATATTTTTTATAAGATTGATATTTAAGTATTCTGTTAAAACTCAATGATTATCTTAATTATATTTTAATTTTTTATATTTAAAATAAGATGTTTATCTTGTATTTAATTATGTTTATCCGCAGTTAGTTACACAAATTCAAAAATAAAGTTTAATAAGTTGTACTTACGCACAATTTATTTGCACCATTGAATTTTAAGTAATATGCATCAATAAACAATACTTCATAAATAAAAAATTGTTTTTAAGAGTTTTTGTAAAATGTTTTATAATATTAGAATGGTACTCGCGCAATGCAGCGAGATGTATCTCGATTTTAGTGTTTCGTTTTATTCCGTCCTTATAGATGTTATAATACGGTTTATGTGATTTTGAAAAATAGATAATGTTTTTATTTTGAGAAAGAGATAATGTTTTTATTTTATAATAAAATATAAATTTGAAAATATCATAAGATTTTGAAAATAAATATATCAATACGAGTATCAAATTAACTATTTAAATACTCTTATTTTTTGTATAATTTCTTTAATTCAAAATTTTAATTATAATTAATTTAGATTTGATAATCAAGTAATTTATTTATGATTTAATAATATATTTTTTTTCATGGATAAGAATTAAGCATTCTGGTATAACTCAATGATTATCCTAATTATATTTTATATTTTTTATATTTAAAATGAAATGTTTATCTTGTATTTGACTATGTTTATCTGCAGTTAGTTACACGAATTCAAACACGAAACTTTAATAAATTGTAATTTACGCACAATTTACTTGT
The DNA here is from genome assembly GCF_001531365.2 of Cynara cardunculus var. scolymus. NCBI lineage: Eukaryota > Viridiplantae > Streptophyta > Magnoliopsida > Asterales > Asteraceae > Cynara > Cynara cardunculus. The sequence goes on from NC_037544.1 coordinate 4,180,734, forward strand.
AATCTTAATTTTAAGTAATATGTATCAATAAACAGTACTCAATACATAAAAAATGATTTTTAAGAGTTTTTGTCAAATATTTTATAATATAGTATAGATAATATAGATATTTGGACAAAAATTTGATTGCTAACAACTTTAATTGGTCTCATATGAAATATGAAATCACATTTTTTAAGTTAATTTAACAGCTGAGATTAGCAGGGGGTCTGGGATCAAACCCAATATCTGTCTTGTGTTTGGGCAAAATCATCCTACCCTTTTGTCAAGTGAGCTACACGCCATATAAAAATTTATGATAATATTAGCCTAAAAGACAAATTGCATGTCAGCTTTGGTCTAGCGGTATGTGAGTTTTTGGCCTTATAGGAGATCAGGAGTTCAAATCTCACTAAAAATAATGAGAGTGTGCAAATTTGTTTGTTGTATTTGCTGTATATAAATATTATATATTTTAAAAAGAAAAAAATTAATTGCATGTATAAAAACATAATTTTATTAGAATTTTATTTTAAAAATATACTGTAAATATAAATACAAGAATTTAGAATCTAAGATTTGAATATTTAATAATTTATTGTTTGAAAAATATTATTTTAAAGACATATTTCCAGAATACCATAAATTGTATTTATATCATGTAAGGATAAACAATATCGAATAATAAAACATATGGATTGGATTCACGTGAGACCAGTCTATTTTCGTAAGATCCGTGAGACCATTTTTTTACATTTGAAACTTCACATCAAAAACGTTGTAAAGGTAATAAAAAAAATCCGAACCTTCACAGCAAAAACACTGTGAAGTTTACCTTCACATTCACAGTGTTTTTGCTGTGAAGTTTCAAGTGTAAAAAAATTGTCTCATGGGTCTTAAAAAACAGGTTGGTCTCACGTGATCATAATTTCTAGAACATGTATCATTGAATGTGTACTATTAAATATATAAAACAAATGAAAATTCTTAATAAATTAATATAAAATTTAAAAAAATCTATTCCTTTGACTATATTGTATAGGGTTGAGTGTTTATGCGATAATCCAGTTTTCAAGAGAGACAGGAGACTGTTATGAAGATTCAGCGTTTGGATCTTTTATAAGAAATATATATGATCTGGAATCATATTTCTCTGTTATACAGTATACCAACCAACTTATAACTGGTACAGAATCTCCTGTATAATCTAACTTTACTTGGTAACAAGTTTTTTTCGGTTGATTATGCACCGATTTTACAAACCTGTAATTCAAATACACAAAATAAGCAAAATATATTCAATATCCATACGAAGTTCAAAACTCAATGTTCAGTACTTCAAAACTAATACAGACTTTGAGCAGTGGCGTGAGCGTGAGCGCAACGAAAGGCGAATCCAAGAGAGAGTAGTGGCAGAGCGTGAATACGTTAGGGATACGAAAGGAATTGAAATTCAAATTTTTGATCAAATTAGAATTAGAAATGAGGAAAACTCGAAAGTGGATTGTTGTAGTCGATTAAATATTAATTAATAACTAACAGATAAACAACTATTCAAATATACAGATGTCGGTATATAATGACAGTAGCATGATTAGCGATTTCCAGTACCAAGTTTGCAAATTTGATATGATAATACCAACCGATATAAAAACACAATTTTGGTACCATCAGTAACCTTTTGTTTAAAAAATTTCCCTGAAGTATTGAATTTATTAAATAAAAAACAGGTAGGGCCCACGACCGGTTGTAAATAGTCTCTATATTTTTCTTTGAGACTGGAAAGCTCAATATACCTGCAAAATCTTAACCGGTCCCAGTTATGTCCCTGAGTTTTTGGCAACTCTCCTCTCTAGTTTTACAAGTCTCACAGAAACCGAATGTTCCTATATCCTATCAACTTTTATTTTGTAGATATATTGTTCGTAATTATAGAACAATGTCACGTATCGGCTGTCGATGCCTATTAGACTTTCAAATACTGTTTACATAAGATAAAAAAAATACAAAAAACACAGTACAGATTGCTGAAAACTTCTTTTATCTGATAATGGTGTGCAAGCATTATCAAACAAGCTTATAGGATTTTCAATGCATTTTTAGCCCAATGGTATCCGATAAGCTAATTTTTTTGACTTCTTTTACCTAATAATAGTGTGCAACTTTTTCATGCATGTGAGTTTTATTTGTCGTATATAAATATTATATACTTAAAAAAATAAGTTTACAAGCTTCGAGTTTATTATCATGCGTACGTGCGTGTGTATGTGTGTGTGTGTGTGTATATATATATATATATATATAGAGAGAGAGAGAGAGAGAGAGAGAGAGGGGGGGGAGGGGTTGAGTTCCGATGAGGATGAGAGTTACAGTGAGAAGTGTAAGAATGAATATCCGCCCTTTGATGCACTTTAAGATGGGATGCATCAAATCAATCCTCGTATCAAGCACGATTAATGTGTGAGTTTGAGATTAAAATTGATCAAGGGTCAAGATCATTCTTACGTTTCTCACACGATCTTTCACCTATATACATAGGGGCAGGTTCCATTAAGAACCTAAAATTGATTAGAAACTTGGGAACCTTCTACAATGTGATATGTGTCATATTAATCAGTATTATAGATGCGTTATTCATCATGAATATGTGATTCATAATGAATAACAAACTATCTTATTTATTATGAATATTTATAGTGAAGGGGGATACGTGACACGCTCTGGACGGTTCCTATGTTCCCAATCAATTTTGGGTTTATAATGTGACACACACACTCTCTCTCTCTCTCTCTCTCTCTCTCTCTATATATATATATATATATATATATATAATATAATATAATATAATAGAGGAGTGATCAAATGAAAACCTCCCTCATTTGTGTAAACCGTGCAAACCACCTTCATCCATCGATTTCATTGTTTCATCTTATGAAATTTTTTCATGAAATTGTTTAATCTTGTGAAATTGTTTCATATAATACTTTTTTTGATGAAGTTGTTTCATATATGGTTGTGAAA
>NC_037544.1:4183977-4230827 GCF_001531365.2 Cynara cardunculus var. scolymus
AGAACTGATTAGTTTGTGGTAACTGTGAGGTCCAATCTCAACCACAAATCAACGGATAAATTAGGAAATTAATAATTATGGCAGTTTGAGTTAAAATTACAATTATAGAGCATATTAAGTATTTTTTAAAAACTCATCTCTCCGACCTCCAATCTCCGGCCTCCAGTGAAATCGGTATCACGGTATATCACAATGGGTATCACATTGTGTATTACAATGGGTATCACATTGTGTATCTTTGTTTTTAAGGTTTGAGTTGATATCACAATAGTATCACAATATATCACAATGGGTATCACATTGTGTATCTTTATGATTACTTGGTACCTGCCGGATTAATGTTCACCAGAGGCCGGAGATTGGAGGTCGGAGAGATGAGAGAGGAGTTTTTTAAGAATACCTAAAATGCCCATGAATTATAATTTTAACCAAATCTACCGTAATTATTAATTTTCTAATTTATCCGTTGATTTGTGGTTGAGATTGGATCTCACAGTTACCACAAACTAATCAAATCTCTCTTGAATGGGCCCCTATATATATATATATATATATATATGTGTGTGTGTGTGTGTGTGTGTAAAAAGAGTGTTTTCTAATGTAATTTTATAATCTTACGGGTCTTACAAAAACAGGTTGATCTCACGTAAACCAAACCCCACTATATATATTTATATATAAATCGAGATAAGCTTCTTGAATAATAAATTGATGCAACTCACAACTTGTAATAATGATAGTTATCACTTATTATACGTCAAACAAGACGTTATAGTATTCAACTCTTTTATTTATTTCACGAGCTTAGCCGTGGTTATCAAAAAATTAATACTTGAGCTCGACTCATTAGTCAAGCCGATCAACCAAATTCAAACACTTGGGTCCCACCTTCAAGCCATCTAGCTGTAAAATGAAGAGCTGAAAAGAGACAGCCAGTTGAGTCCAAGAAAGCTAGCCGAGCTCCGACTTTTTTTCTACAAACAAAACTTCCTTGTTTTACCGTCATGTATAAAAGCAAAAAATATTAAACTCACGTTTATTTTTTTAATAAGTCTTAAAATCTGAAATGTTATTTTATTTATGATTTATAAGAGGTGGTTTTGGCATCTGAAATCTGAATTAATAATACTGTTTTTTTTTTGTAAACTGATAAACGTCTGAATTTGTTTAAATTATCTATTTTGATAGTTTTATAATTTTAATAATCTTTTTAATTATTTTCGTTTTCCTTCTATTTCCTCTTATGTTTGGGACGAAAACTACTACACCTTTTCTTCCAAAATACGAAGAAATATTTTCTTAGTTTTTATTTTCATCTTTTTTTCCCTCTCAGATGATACAAATAAAAAAATTAACTATAAGAGTGGTGTCTGATTGATTTGAGTTTGTGCTCCAAAGGCCAAAAATGTTCGGAGGTCCCAGGTTCAAATCCAAGGAGAAAATAAAAATTCCTTTGTGACCACAGAGGTTCAAATGCGGTGACTCTGAGCTACCCACAAAGCAGGTAGTCACCCTCAAATTAGTCTGCTCGCATACCGTGCTAGATATCCAAGTTAATAAAAAAATTCATTTTCTTTCTTTTTCTTCCTAAATCTGTAACTTTAACAATACGAGAACACAAGTTTTTCTGACAAAAGAGAACACGAGTAATCATTAAAAAAAATGGTTATATAGTTATAATTTTATACTTCACATTACGTTTTTTGTTTTTATCAGTAACTTACAAATAAAATAAACTTTAAGTATTTTTTAATTCACGAAAATATTACAAGTTTGAACTCGGATCGGAATGCATAAAAATAAAACGAACTTTATTTTAGTTCTTATTCAATGTGTCGAGTCGATGGTTTTTTTTTTTTCTAATTAGCAAATGTTTAATTTTTTATTATACGTTGTTTTGAACAACTAAATCTTATAACTGTTAATAACGTAAAAATTAAATTGTCGATTTAGTAAGCGTTTATCCGGATGAGCGTTTGGTAAACGGCCCTTTAGTTAATTTATATTCTTACATCTATTAACTATAATATATTTTTTTGTATATTAATTAAAATGAGGACCAAATCTGTTATAAAATTGAAAGCAGAGGAAGAACCAAATCTGTTATTGAAATGAAAGTTGATGGAGAGATCAAATGTGTTATGAGAACGAAAATAGATGGAGAAGAAAGGTTAATGGACTAAATTATCCCATGCTAACACCATTTTAGTTGATCAGTGTTATGAAGAGGGACCATATCCGTTATAAAAATGAAACAATAAGGATAATTTTTGTTAAAAAGAAATTTAAGGGACCATACTTATTAATTTATGTAAACTATAGGGACCAAATTTACATCTAACTCTAATATTTTTAATATATATTATAAAATTTTATATTTAGAGTCCGTTTATTAAATACTTACTTGGTAAGTGCTTAATGCATAAATTTTCTCGTCGAATGAACATGAGAATGACCAAGAATCTTATCGGTAAGAGCAATGAGAAAGATGAAGAGTCTTACCCGGTAAGTAAGGATGACGACTCTTACCCACCAAGTAAACGCTTACTCGGTAAATTGTTGCATTCGATATGTTTTGATGTATTAAAATCTTACGCGTCAAAATAAATTATAGTGTTGACTTATACTGGAAAACATTAACCGGATAAGTATTTAAGTAAACGGCCCCTTAATTTGACACTGTGATCTCGAGCTTTTTTTTTACAAAAAATTGGAATGACGTCAAAAAGATTGGGACCGCCAGATCCAAATCATGCCCTGACCTACACAACATGTACGGATGCCTCTATAAATATGACCACCCATAACAAGTTCTGAAATCACACAACAACCCACCGCCGGCCTCCGCCTCCGCCTCCACCACCACCATTTCCAACAATGCTTAATAAACAACCACCGCCGCCACCACCACAAATCGAGTTATCCGTCGATTCAACCATCGTCCAATCGGACACGAACCATAACACCATCTTAATCATAATCAAAAGTCTAGTTTTTCCAGTGATATCACGTTGCCATGCAGGTTACTTCCGAATCACCCTCTCCCTTTGCTGTCAAACCCTTCTCTGGAAAACCCTCAAAGACCCGCCGGAAAACGCTCATGCTTACCGGAGAATGCTCGGCGTATTACCCTCCACCGCCTTCCTCCTCCTCTGGTCACTGTCACTGCTCATTTTAGCAACCCTCTCTATCTTATACATCTTAAGATGCGCATTATTTTCCGATATGGTGAAAAGCGAATATCTAAACCATATCGGAGTAAACTACCTGTTTGCACCGTCGATTTCATGGCTCCTTTTGCTTCAATCGGCGCCATTTTTCACTCCAAAAAACATTTATTATCTTCTTCTTTGGTGGGTTTTTGTGGTTCCGATATTTGTTCTTGACGTGAAGATATATGGGCAGTGGTTCACCAAGGGAAAGAGGATTCTGTCGACGGTGGCGAATCCGGCGAGCCAGCTATCGGTGGTCGGAAACTTTGTGGGAGCTCGGGCTGCGGCGATGATGGGGTGGAAGGAGAGTGCGATGGTGTTGTTTGCGTTAGGGATGATACATTATGTGGTGGTTTTCGTGACGCTTTATCAGAGATTATCGGGAAATAGTTGTCTTCCGACGATGCTCCGGCCGGTGATGTTCTTGTTTATTGCAGCTCCGAGCATGGCGAGCTTAGCTTGGGATTCAATTTCAGGGACGTTTGACTTCTCGTCAAAGATGCTCTTTTATCTCTCACTTTTTCTCTTCGTCTCCCTGGTAAGTCTACTTCTCCGTGCCAAATTAATTAAAATACTTAATTTCTTTATTGGACAAATTTTTTTTTTGTTGAATCCTATTTTAGGTGATGTAATTTAAAACTTTTATTTTGGTATCTGAGATGTAAAATATTTTAATGTTTAAGTAACTAAGTAATCGGTTGAAGTATTAAACAGTTATCATGTTGATCTGATGAGTGATGTGGTATCCAACTCAATATTATTTGCTGACGTGATTAGTGACATGAATTTTTTAATCTAAAATTAGTCTTCAACCGATTACCCGGTTACTTAAATAATTAAATGTTTAAAACTTTACATCTTATGTATCAAAATAGAAGATCTGAAAGTACGTTATCCAAAATAGAAATCAAGTTAAAGTACGTCATTTTTTCATGCAATTTGTGTTTTTGGAATTTTAGTCATTTTTATCTTAATATGTCAAAAGTATCGTCTCAGTTAAAGTGTAAAAAAAGTTGTTGAACTGGTTTCGTAAGTACAAAGACCAAATCTGTAAGTTTTTGAAGTGGTTGAGAAACCTTTGTTTATATTTTGACCCTCGATAAATTGAGGAGATGATATTTTTAAAATTTTAAAAGAGAAATGACTAAAAGATAAATTCAAAACATGAAAATGACATTTTGTATTTATTTCCTTTCAAATGGCTATTTCTAGTATTTCTATTAATAGTTTCAAATATATTTTTCGTATATTTTAATTTTATTTTATCTATACTATAAAATTTGATAAAAACTCTTAAAAACCATCTTTTATACATAAAGTACTGCTTATTGATGTATATTATTTTAAATTCAAGATTACAAGTAAATTGTGCGTAAGTACAACTTATTAAGCTCCATGTTTAAAATCGTGTAACTAACTGTAGATAAATATAATCAAATACAAGATAAAATTCTTGTTTTAAATATAAAATATAATTATGATAATTATTGAATTCTAACATAATACTTAGTTATTATTTTCATAAAAATTATATTAGTAAACCAAAAATAAATTACTTCGTCATTAAACATAAATTAAATTATAATTAAAAAATTAAATTAAAGAAATTACACAAAAAAATGAGAACTTTTATTATTTTTTTAATTTTTATGATATCTTCAAGTTTATATTTTATTAAGAAAAACATTATTGTTTGCCAAAAACCACGTAAATTTGTATTATAATATCGATAGAGACCAAAAAAATGAAAGGAAACATTAAAATCGAGATATATCTCACTGCATTGTGCGAGTACCCTTCTAGTTTACAAATATTACTCTCTCCCCGTATTAAAACGAATGTCCATATTTAAAATAACACAATTTAAAACGAGAATTTTTACTCTTGATATTAGAAAAATAAATTTCTCAATCTCATAACGAAGGATAGATATGGAAAGTTGAAACTTATTTTTAAAAGTAGATACTTACGAGTTATTTACCCAAACGCTTACCCAGTAAGCGCTTACCGGTGCTTAATTTAATTTATTGGATACAATTCTAATCAATTGGAGCGACATCGTATGCCATGATTTGTCCGGTAAACGCTAACCGGATAACTGTCATCACCTTCACTTATATGGTAAGACTCTCGGTTCTTACCATTTGTTCTTACCGGATAAGATAATCTTTACTATCATTTTTACCAAATAAGATTCTGGATCTTTGTTATGTACATCTGATAAGATCTTTATTGATAAATACTTACCGGATAAGCGTTTGGTAAACAACTCTATGATTTACGACGAGGAAAGTAACAAATAATATTTTCTTAATTTTAAGAAAATATTATTTGGTCAAAATTTGAGTTAAAAAATCAAAATTGTATTTGAATTTGACAAATTTGCTACAAAATTGATTATTATTTCTTCAAATTGCTATAAAAGAAATTATGGTGCATTTAAATTGCTATCAACTCTTTTATATTTTTTATTAATTTGACCGATTTAATTTTCAGACTTCAGACGTAAAAACAAACAATCTTATTGAGCTATATTTCAGATTTCAGATCACCTCCTATAAATCGGAAGTGAAATCAGACTTTAGATTTCAACACCTTTTAAAAAACAAACACCACCTAAATGTGTTATGTCTTAATTGTTTTGCTAGGTTTTTTGCAATATTTTAAGTTGTATTTTTTTAAAAACAGATAAATTAACAACACGTTTTTTTTACGTTTATTTACTTGTTGATATATTGTCTAAAATACAACGATATTGATTTTGATTGATAAGAAAAGACGATCGTTGAATGCTTAAAACCGACATTTCGTTGAAAAATGAAATTATTTTAGTTACTGTAAAACATCTAAAAAAAAACATATCATGACTTTTATATGATAACACTGATTTTAAGCACTGTTTGGGTTTGATTATCGTGTTTGCAGGTTAATCGTTTGATTAATTAGCAAAAACACATGAACAGACAACGTTTAGAGTTTTTTTTAGATTATCGAATTTAATCCTGATGCTCTAAACCATATTGTAATTGAAATTTTTTTATTAAGTTGATCTGAATTTGAGATGATGCAGTACAATATAGACTTGGCATCACGTAAGATCACTTTTTACACTTGAAACATCACAGTGTTTTTGCTGTGAATGTTCGACTTTTTTCTACCGTCATATTGTTTTACTGTGAAGTTTCAAGTGTAAAAAAGTGGTCCCACCATATAAAAATCTGTATAATTTAGATAGGTATTAAAATATATTTGATTTATTTATTTGGAAAATAATAAAATATTAATGGGAAAATGAAGTCATTTTCAAAGGTTTAAGAGACCAATTTAGAATTGAAAAAGCTCTAACTCTCACCTAACAATTTTTGGAATTTGGTGTCCATACATTTGTCTTCATTTTTTGTTAACTTTTATTTGCCTTTTGAAGCAAATATTTTATACAATCTCATCTTCATGGACCAATTTATAATTATTTTGGGTAGAAGTTAAATTTGTTTAATAGTTTCATTAAGGGGCAAACTCTGAATCATTAAGAGGTGAATCTTGTTTTGTAAAAAAAAAGTTTGTCTCTTAATGGTTCTAAAACCCTCTGAATGATTTTGTATCATGGATTTTCCCTAACCATTAAGAGCCCTAATTTCATTGTACACAATTACTAAACAATTATATTTCATTGTGTACTATATCATGAAAGTTTCTTAATCATTCTGACCACTTAATCATTCAGCAATTGCCAAACAGTCTCTAAATCTTCTTTAAACCTTACTTCGGAGTAAGATTTACTGGGTCTGTTTGATTTGATTTGGATTATTGAAAACATATATTTGTCTGAGATTTTATTACTGAAGTTATTTATTTGGCGAAGGATATTGTAAACAGTTAGTTCTGAAGTGGTATATTGCACAAAAAGATTGATAAGGGTCTGAATCTAAGCATGCGTTTTGGTTTGATGGAATAGTTCTGAGGGATTGGAATTTTGTGGAAGGATTCGAAATTGTAGGATTTGAAATCTTTGGTGTGTTTGGCTTGTAGGATTTGGAATGAAATTGAATTCCATTTATTATAAATAATTTACAAAAATAAAATATAAAGAAATATAAATTATCTTTTCATTAATTGATTATTACAAAACAAATGTTTTCAACGTATTTTAAAACATCATTACATACAAATCCTATGAATTCCCACGAAATACCAACACCACCTGTGGGATTTCGAAATCCCATGTTTGTGGGATTTCAATGATTTCAAATCCAAATAATTTTTTAAACCAAACTTGGGATTGGAATGGAATTGAATTCCAAATTCTACCCGATCGTGCAAACCAATAGAACCTAAGAGTTGTAATTTCTTTTGCAGATTGTGTTCCTTTGTGGGCAACGGGCTCTTAACTCTTAAGTCATCCACCTAGCATGCTCCTACATAACTGATTTGCTTTGCACATCTGTATACGATGTTCTTGTGATAGAATGGCGTAAGCCCATTTAAAAGTTATCGGTTACAAACCATTCTGCACAAACAAACATTTTGAATGACTTTCAACCCATTTGAGCATGTTTCATTTTTAGTTAACCCATTAAAAATAAAATATAATACTAATAAACCGGTTCTAAAATAAATGGATCGAAATTATGGCATCTGGTTTTATTATAACCAGTGCTAAAACATTTGCTTTAAACCAAATATTAATTTTGTTTCTGGAAGAACATGTTTCTTCCCAATCGTGCATCAACATCCACTGCATTTTATAATCTTGAACTTTTGTCCCCAAATCACAAGTAAAAACAAACAATAAGGTTGCACAATATTTTTTGTAATTAATCTTTGTTCTTAAATGATTAATAAAGACAAAAAGAAAGATTTGAAACAACAACAGCTATCTTCAACATAAATTATGTGGTTGTATGCTTATCTATATTTTATTAATCGGGGTTAGGGATTTTGTACAATAAACTAAAGGAAAACGTATACTCTGTTGAAAGATTCGTCATAAAACGTTACATCTTAAGTCATAAATGTGTAATAAAACGAAAGAATTGATGTAAAACCCTTTAGCGTAAATTGTGTAACAAAGTCAAACACGTTATCTGGTATGTGATTGAAGGGTAAGTGTAAACGTTGATATAGGACCACTAATATTGGTTCAAAGTATTTATGATATCATAGGTAAAACAATTGTTAGAGATGTTTTTTTATATATTATATAATTATATGATTGTATCAGTTATATCATTTTCTCTTTCCAAATTAATACAACAGAATTAAGATTAAGAAAGTTATTAAGTTGAAGGGAAATCGTTTTTGTAAACTAAAACATAAAATATCGACTATTGGATGGAGCATACGTGCACATTGGAGTGGGACTTGAATTGACATCAATGAGCAAAGCATCTCCCGTGTGTTCTTGTTCTGGAACCATGATGTCTAAAGAGTGATTTTGGATATTGAGTTTATGAGATGTCGTTTTAATTGTATGAAAACAGTAAAAATTTGAAAACTGATGGGTATGATTTAAAAAAAAGAATCTATAAAGTTAGTTGATTAGCCTTTAAACAATCAAAATCAAAATATAGTTGTAGAATCATCTTGGCATGAGTTATGTTACTTTACAAATTTATCCTTGTTTAGTAATCGGGTAAAACCTATTGTGTATCGAGAATAAGGGTAAATATGTCAAATGCTATTTGAAATCAACTAAACTCTTTGTCATGTGTGGAAAAAACAGGTAACAAGGCCAAACCTGTTCAAAAAATCAATGAAGAAATTTAATGTGGTATGGTGGGCATATTCATACCCATTAACAGTACTGGCACTGGCTTCAACAGAATATGCACAAGAGATGAAGAGTAGCATTGCTCATTTGCTTATGCTGCTTCTTTCGGCACTTTCAGTCATGGTTTCAATTGTTTTAATGGTTTACACAGCTCTCAATACGAACACCCTTTTGCCTCCAGACGAAACCTATAATCCCACTATTGTGACTCTCAGCCCCATTACCATTAGCAGTGTAAGTTTGGATACAAGTTTGCAGTCATCTACACCGTGATCTAAGTAGAAAGATGAGAAAGATAGTATTGTGATTGATTAAGATTGAATATTTGCGAATGTATCTATTCATGAATCAATAATCATACATCCTTCGGTTTAATACCTACCTTGTTTTGCAAATGTTGTGTTCCAAAAAATTGCAATAATGGATTTTTTTTAAGTATATAATATTTATATACGGCAAAATAAAACAAATAAATTCACATACCCTTCTCATATTTGGATCTTTATATAAAATTTTTATAATAAAACTTATAATTTTACTAAAATTAAAACATTATTGTAATTCATAAAACTAAGTTATATTCATATTTCCTATCTTGTTTGACTTTGGTTTTTGAACCAAATTTAATAAGATTTTATGTTCGTAAAATTTGTGAAATATTTGATCATTCAAAATGAAAAAGTTCATGGTTTTTTCATTAAAAAAAGTTTAAGGACTAACCATTCAAAATGGAAAGTTGGTTATGTTTTTTCTTAACTTTCCCCTGTTTTAAAATATTGCTATAAACAAATCCTATGAAATCCTAAAACATACCAACTTACCCATTCGGATTTCAAAATCCTAAGTTTATAGAATTTCAATGAAATCCTTTTAAACGGACATGGAATTGGAATGAAATAAAATTCCAAATCCAAGCAAACCAAACCAAACAAGGCTTACTAAGGAGCCATTTACCTAATATTTATCCGGGTAAGTCTTTACTGACAAAATTCAACACTATCACTTACTTACCGTGTAAAATTTTAATCTACCAAAACGATACCATATGTAACAATTCACCTGGTAAACACTAACCATGTTAGGAGTCGTCGTCCTCAATTACTGGGTAAGATTCTTAGTCAACAAAAACTACATCTTATGCATCAATTTACCCAGTAAACGCTAACTGTGGTAAAGAGTCATCGTCCTCACTTACCGGGTTAGACTCTTTGTCCTTGTCTCGTTCTTATCAGGTAAGATTCTGGTTCTTGCCTTATTCATCCGGTAAAGTAATGTGACTTGATAAACGCTTACCCGGGTAAGTGTTTGGTAAACGACCCCTGAATAAACCCCACCTCAGTCCATAGAACAAATCAACAAACTATATAATGCATGTAAAAAATGAAACCACAAAGTTGGTCAAGGAGTTAGATTCAGTTGGGACGACGTTGCCAAATACAACAACAAAAGCAGATTTCTAACATCTCTTTCTATTCACATTTCACAACAAAACAAATAGAAAACAGCTCTAAAGCCAACCACGACTTCGTCGCCAGTCACTACCACCAAAAGACCCACTTTCGGAGAAAACCGTTACTACAAGTTTTCTAGCTTCTTCATTTAAGATGGTTAAACCAAAATAAATTAAACCCTTTTTTCTAATATTAACATTTGCCATTTGAATGAAAGCAAGTTAGGTCGCAAAAAGAAACCTCATATCGGCCTCCGTCAGCCTTCCCAGAGCTTCGTTTGAGCCTCCCACCGTCCTGTAAACGCCAAAACCAGTTAAATGTTTGGCAGTTGCTGAATGATTTTGTGCATAATCATTAAGTGGTCAGAATGATTAAAAGCCTCTCATGATATAATGCAAAATGAAATATAATTGTTTGGTAATTGTTTACAATGAAATTATGGCTCTTAATAGTTAAGGGAGGCCCAAAATACAAAATCATTCAAAGGGTTTTAGGACCATTAAGAGTCGGCCTTTTTTTTCCAAACAAGATTTACCTCTTAACGATTCAGAGATTGACTCTTAATGGTCCTAAAACCCTTTGAATAAGGCAAGAACCAGAATCTTAATGAAACCATTAAGATGTAAACAAACAATTAATGAAACTCTTAATGAAATTTACATCTTAATGAAACTATTAAGATGTAAACAAACAATCCCTGTCTATATGTAGAGAGAGAAGGAGGGGAGGGGNGGGGGGGGGGGGGGGGGGGGGAAGTTCAGTTGCAAACTTAACTTCCGTTGTGAACAAACAAGAGCATGACATGTGTTTATGAATAATAAATTTACAATATTCATGATGAATATTTACACCATTCATGATGGATATCCAGTGAATGTCTAGGACACGTGGCATGCTCCAGTTCACAAAAGAACTTAAGTTTGCAATTAAACCTACCCCTATGTGCGCGCACATGTGTGTGTGTGTGTAAACAAGAACAGTAGGAAGTATGGTTGAAATTTACCCCTCGAACACCAATTTCTTCTTCTCTTGCAGATTCAGAATTCTCTCTTCAATGGTGTTCTCTATTATAAACCTCACAACCCTGACCAACAACAAATATCTTACTACTTAATCACTCATTTGATCATATGATCAAAAATCGAATTTCAGACAAAAAAACAAACCTGATTGGTTTGTATTGACCTATTCGATGGATTCTATCTTGTGCTTGCTGCTCCACAGCCGGATTCCACCAAGGGTCCATCAAGAATACCTGACCCGTTACAAATCAACCCGAATTATTTGGACCAGCATAAGTTAAAATCTTCAAAAAAATTAATATTCAGTTTCTCCAATTTTAATATTTCAACATTAATTATATTAGAAGGGTATTCGCACAATGAAGCGAGATACATCTTGATTTTAATGTTTCATTTTATTCTTTTTTTGTCTCAGTCTATGTTATAATACGGTTTTATGTGATTTTGAGAAAACTAAAATATTTAAATACATTTAATACCCCAAAAAACTTTCAAAATACATTTTATATAAAATGATAATACATTCAACAGCATTGACATTTCTCTCTCTTCACCATTTAATTCCGGAGAATTCTCTGATTTGGGAGATTTTCATCGTCTCTCTCCTACTCTCTCCATTTTGGAGAATGTGTTAAAGAACATAACCTAAAAACTCCAAAATCTACATTTTGGAGAATTTGTTGGAGATGCTCTTAAGGTTTGCAAACATCCCGACCCAACGTTGGGTGGGATTTTTTGGTTTGCTTTTAGAAATAAGAGTAAACTATGCTATTCGTCCTTGTGGTTTGTTGAAAATTCTTATTTCCATCCCTATGCTTTTGAAATTAAGATATTCATCCCTACGGTTGACAATCTATTGTTGTTTTCATCCTTATGCCTTACAATTTGTTGCTGTTTTTGTCCCTGTGGTTTACAATTTGTTGCTTTCATCCCTCGTACTGAAAGGTAGAAGACTAGAAGTTAGTCTCAAGGACTAAAATAGCAATAAATTGCAAGCCATCGGGACGAAAACCCAAATTTCTGAACCACAAGAACGGAAGTCGCAATTTTTAACAAACCACAGGGACGAAAACCATAATTTACTCTAGATATAATAAATAAATAAAAGAAAAGAGGTTCTTACATGTGAGGCAACTGTAAGATTTAAAGCAACACCTCCAGCTTTCAAGCTCATCAGGAAGACTCTGCACTCCCCATCCTCCGTGAATCTGGTAATTGCAGCTTCTCTGGCAGCCATGCTCATGGATCCATCTAACTGAACACATTTCACGCCACACTGCAAAATTTCACACCATTCAACTTTCATCTCTCTTCGTTTTGAGTGTACAAAATAACGCCTCCTTCATCCCAAAAGAAAGTCAATGTCTGAATTTAAGTGCCAAATATGCAACATTCTATTGTACTATTAATAGAGGATTGTTTTAATATCGAGAGATAATAACTACATCTATAACATATGAAAGGTAATCACGTAATCAAATTGTGGAGCCATAAACTTCAAAACATTGATGCAAACTGAAACTGGAAAGTACTTGCCTTGAATTTAACTACCTCCGTCCCAAAATAATCGACCACATTTTAATTTTAGTTTGTCCCTAAATAAATGTGCACTTTCAAAAGCAAGTGCCTACTCTCCAATGTCACTGGTAATTACTCCCTCTGTTACTAAGAGTAAAATGAAAAAGCGTAATAATCACACATTTCTAAAATTGTATGTCTTTTTAATTGTGGACGACATTTATTTTGAAACGGGGAGAATAAATACTGAAATGGGCTCTTTTATGGGTTAGAGGGAATAACTAAATTAAAAGCACAGCTTTACCTTCTGCAAAGAATAGCTTATCAAATCCAGAAATGATGTGAACTGGCTGAATACAATTCCTTTAGCAGAACCATCCCTTTCGACCATGAATCTGATTTCTTCCTTCTGAAAATCAATCAACCATGATCAAGCATATGTACCCAATGTGTTCGAACAATGAAGATAACGAAAAATAAGAAATAAAAATGCTAACATCCAAGTCCCACATACCAAAGCATCAATTTTGGTGCTTGTCTGGAAATCTTCAAGACGGATTCTGTTGATAATACTTGTTGACTTAAATCCTTTCACGCTCATTTTAGGCTTCTGATCTTCTTGATCCTTGTTTGAACTGAAGTCCACCGTAAGTGGTTTCGAACATGAAGGGCATGCAGGTTGACCATAGCTAGCTGAAAATTCAATCAGACACGGCTTACAGAAGAGATGCCCACATGATGTGACCTGGAGAATTTTTATATATCCAACATTAGGTAACAAATATTACTCACAAGACATAAATTCTTTGCAAACTTCGATTGAGATTCAGTTTGGTATTTCATATTAGACTTTATTTGTAAAAGTCAATACAGTACCACAGGGTCTTCTGCTACATCATGACATAAACCACAAACTTGTTCATCAGTAGATCCGGCCTCGCCTGCCCTTCTTTCAACAGCAGATTTGGAGTACACCACAAGATAAGGATGATCAACAGCCTGAAATGTTATGATCATTATTTATCATCAAAAAATATCAGACATATAATAACATATTATAGAACCACGGAGCTACATTCGAGCAAATTATCAATCTAATCATATTATAGAATAAACTAAAACAGCTCACGTTGACTGCTACAATTGAACATTTCATACTTCAATTATGAATTTTGCTCAAGCAAAATTACTATCCTTTGCTACCTTTGCAAAGTCCAAACCCAATGTTGTACCTAGCAACTCRGTTTATCGGGATGGGGGCACATACCCACAAAGCCAAGGMAAGTCTAGTGGAATAACCATAGAAAGGTGAGATATCCAAGAAAAGATCACAAGCATTCAAAAAGATTTTCAACTCTGCCATCAATCAAACAATTTTGCTTTTGAAATTGCAGTTCTTAGAAGAATTGGGAATGAATTAACTGACGACTGCATTTTTCAARTTTTTAAACCTTGATCACATTTTTGGTTCAACACTCCCAAATAAACAGATATCAAGATATATCTTTACGACTTTCATGGTATTACATTACTAAGGTGCTGCTTTGTGCATATAAGCTCTCAAACTTGATCACCAAATAAAAGTTCATATAAATGTGCAATCCCTAAATTTAATCATCTACCTAAAGAAAGGTAGGATGCAGGACATGTTGTGATTTATATTATCTTTCAAATAAATAAATAAAAGCAGTCAAAGCAGAATTAGAGGGGGGGAAAGGACAAGACTCGATTGATTCAGTTGCATGGCCTGGAGATGAGCTCCAATTACAAATACCAACCCTAAAAATCTATGCTGCAAACCAATATTTGAAAAGCTGTGTAGAATGATTAGTCACCTGTCGCAGGTGCGTTAGGAGGTCAAAAATATGAGCATAGTTGTTCATTAGTGTTCCTGCTTCAATGTATCTGCAGATGGAAAATCATTTCAGCCACAACTTGGATGCCTACCACTTAGAAAACCTCATTGTGACATCCAAAACAATTAACAAGCTCAATGTATTAAGACTGTTCAACACCAAATGGACTTAGCAAGCCCAATTTGTTAGTACTCCTTAACAATATGGACTTGCTGAGATGTATTAGACTATTCAACACCAAATGACAACAAGAAAACCCAACACTGCTTAAAGGTGTCCATGAATAGATGAAAATGAAACAAAGTTTCACAAACAATCTTTAAGCATATATCCAATTTCGTGGCAAAATACCCAAATGACATTAATATATTGAAACTGCCCTGTGTGCCAATAAAGATGAAATAAAAATCCCATAAACCCACCCCAGCAATATATCCTCAATACGGATCGTACTCAATACATGAGTAAAGGTGAATGTCCAGATATTATGCATTCCATATTCAATGCATGATTATTCATATTCATGGTCTGGAGGCATGAAATACAACAGCAAAAACAATGAGAGAAAGAAGACTTGCGTGTTAAATTGAGCTTGACTTTCACTATAGAGTGATGTGTAATAATCCTTCTCTGTAATATCAAGGTAGTCACGCCTCAGTGAAATCTGTGTATAATCACAAAAAGTACAACAATTAACAAGCGCATAAATATAGTTTTCTTCATTCAGTAATATGACAACAAAACTTACTATTCTAGGGGGGAGTGCAAGATCTGCAGCTCTACCCTTCTTAGTACGCCGTAACAATATGCTCTTCAAAACCTTATCCTTCAGCAGAATCATAGCTCTTTTACCCTGATCCGTACGCCCTCCATTTGCAATGGGATTAGCAATGTACTGATATGACAAAAACAGATTAACGCCCAAACAAACAGCAACCAGTTATCACAAAGCATAAGAACCTGCGAAGAATGACTCACTCTATTCCACCAACAGAAGTGTCTCACTGATTTGTGAGGGCAGTCTTGGCATACTGAATTTGGACTGCAATCCAGCGAAAAGAAAAGATCAAGGAAATCAATGGTATGATCAAGCATTCCATACTAGAATTGCATACGAAAAAACGCTATTAACAATACAAAC
Source organism: Cynara cardunculus var. scolymus (assembly GCF_001531365.2). Lineage (NCBI taxonomy): Eukaryota > Viridiplantae > Streptophyta > Magnoliopsida > Asterales > Asteraceae > Cynara > Cynara cardunculus. The sequence goes on from NC_037544.1 coordinate 4,199,948, forward strand.
AAAAAAACGAGAGCAAAAAAATAGAGGGAAAGTGGAAGTGGAAGTGAAAGTGAAAGGAAAGGGGACTGGCCAAGATCATACTTCAGCTCATATCTTACACCATGAGATGCTAACAGCAACAATAGCAATAAAATATAGACGAGAAAAAAGAACAGGGTTTTCCATATGTCAACAGACATGTCAGCATTGAAAGTTTATCTTGTAGTTTGATGATTTCAACTTTCCAAAAAATATGAATGACTACCAAGTTTACATTTCTGTATCACGTGACATCAAAAAAAGGGAAAAAAACATAATTTCCAAGTACTAAATACCATTGTACCAAAACTTCACCTTTTGCAATTTAATTCCAGAGTGAACTTGAAGAATATTGGGGTTGTGTTGGTAAGAACAACAATTAGTTAATATTTTGATCTGAAATACTAGTTTAATGTATAAGCAACGACATAACTGGTATTTCACAAGGACGCAGGATATTAAACAACTTAATGAAGAGCTCTCAGCATGTTACAGATAAAATTTGATCCCCAAAACACATGGCATAATGAACAACTATTCAACTCACCCACATGCATAATGTGCAACACACCAACCACAACATTGCATATCTGCATTCCACCCTCCACACCATGAACTATAGATACACCACATAAACTATAGATACACCATAAAAGAAAGAACCTTACCTATCAAGCACTTTACAATCACAGTCTTTACACATGTAATAAGAGAATGGAGTTACTTGTAAGAAGCGAACCTGTCATAACAAACAATAACTATAATTCATAAGTGACTGATGGCAAACTATAACATTAAATTTAATGTGAACATTACTTACAAGTGAGTAGAGTTCTCCAACACGATTTTGAAGGGGAGTGCCACTTAAAGCCCATTTATAGGAGGACTCTAACGCAAAAACAGCTCTGGTGGTATTACAGCGTCTATCTTTTATGTAATGAGCCTGTACATAAGTCAGAAAATTCAGATAAAAACCAAAATAATAAGCACTTGGACCATAAACAAAAGAGATTTGAAGGTGCAAGAGCATAGCAAAAGGATGCAAGTATGATCATTTTTGTTCAAAGGTTTCCTTGATTGAACTTCTATAGCCCTTGCATTTACCCCTCTTCTACTCCAGAACTACTGCCCCATGCCATATTCAAACTACTCAAACATTATAGCCAATTCTAAACTTCCACTTTTATGAACATTTTGGTGGCAGGAACCATGCTTGTAGTCATAATTAGGTAGAATATTTGCCATTTTGTTGCATCTTTAGAAATGTGACTGCTATCTTGAATGGAGTAGCTGGAAATGGAACTCTCTTCTAACAAGAGATATTACATACTAAGAACATTCATAGGGGCAGTTGTGTGTTTGGATGTGTATCCATACCAGTATGCACATACAACACCTGCCAATTCATACAAGTGTATAAAAAGAGATGAAAGAGCATAGCAGCTTCATAAATACTAGCAAGTTGAAATAAATGAACAATCATAAGCTTCAAAATAATAGACCTCTAACAAGACATACCTCATCCAGAATAATGCGAGTCCATTTTACAGAGTGCAAAATAGACTTCTGAGACGATTTATATGAAGAACCTGAGGGACTCTCTGAAGAACCACCAGCTTCTAATTGCTCTTTCTTCCTCTGACGCTTTGTATTCTTGTCACTTGCCTTCTTTTTATCATCCCCTTCAGCAGATGGATCTTCTTTCGACATTGACAATTTTACCCCATGTTTCCCTCTCTTTTTAGACTGCTTCGACTGCTTATCGGTTTTAACAGCATCAGGACCACAGAAATATCTCAGGTGAATTTGTAGTTTCTTCTTATAAAACATTTTCCCACACCACTGACACCTATCTTTTGGTGGCATAACATTTTTCCGATATTCAGCCTCCACGATGGAGTATGTAGTTATGATAAAATCATACTGTGAAAATTCACAAAGTGTTTTCGCCCTGTTGGCTCCATGATATACTAGTACCTTGTTGCTTCCTTTTGCAGTGAATCGATCGATCTCATTAACCCATTGCATGACAGCAATTAAGGGGCATATAACAAGGGTTGCTTTGACACATGGTAACCCTGTGGAGGAACCAGTTGACAGCCCAACAGGTTCACCAATTTCACGGCAAAGTGCCCGTTTAGCAAGTACAAGAGCAATCGCTTGCACAGTCTTCCCCATCCCCATTTCATCAGCCAGGATACCCCCTCTTGAAGCAGATTCTTCTTGCTTCAATGCCCAGGCTAGCCATTCCTTTTGGTACCTTAGAAGTGGCATAATCAGATCCGGTGATGCATCAACAGTTTCCACTACTACCTCATTCAAATTATCTAAATTAATATCTGTTGTCATATGCTGGTCAAGCCATTTCTCAGTCTCTTCTTCCCAAACCTCCCACATTAATGTTGGTCTTGTCTTCTTCCCTTTCTTATTAGTTATTTTCTTTACTACAGCAACATCTTCTCCAACAGGCTCAACATGATCAACTTCAACCACCATTTCTTCATCCAATTGTTCCTCCCTTTCCTGATTTTTTATCTTTTCTCTCCTTGAGCCAATTTTCCTTCTCTTGGGCTCATCAACCTCTGAATCTTCTTCAACCAAATCTTCATCATTGTCAAGACCTACATTAACATAAAAACAAATCCAAGTTATACATGCAACATCAAACATCACCCGGTTCAGCTAGATCATTCGTTTCTTTGCTCAATCTGTCAATAACTTTCAGAGGTTCTAAACAGTAATAAAATAAGTATATTCACATAAGATTTGACAGAAGTCATAGTCTCATACAAGATATTCAAATATATACTTCATCCTTTTCAAGAACACTGCTGTTTGTAAGTTGTATAGGGACGTGATCATCTATTCTGGAACAGAGTAAGCCGTACTTAGTTATCATCATGTTAACATGGCTCAGAAAATAAAGCACATGCATAGTTCAAATACAATGTGTTTAAGAAAAATGCTCAATAATTTTGGCATAGCGGATAGTAAAGTCGAATAAAGAGGTACCTTCTTGACTATATTCACTGTAATCAGAATCTGAGGATGAGTGACCATCATCTTCATAGTCCGATATCTCCACAACGCTCTTACCTAATTTCACACAGTTGCATCAAATCAAGTTTTCCTCAACGAAAAATAATACATGACCATAACCAAACACTGAAAACATATTTTCATTAAGCATTTAACTCCCCCCCCCCCTCCCCGGTTCCTTTTTAGGAAAAAGCATAAAACCATAAGGTTGCAGACAAAACTAAAAACAGCCTACGCTTCTTCAATCCATTCAACAAACATAATCAATATAAATGAAGTTGTCCTCGACAGGAAAACACGTAGATAACCATATTTTCAGTAAGCGCTTAATTTACTTTTTCCTTTTTTTAGGGAAAACTCGTGAAAACATCAAATTACAGACAAGCTACAAACGAAACCTACTATTATCAGTCCGTTCAACTAACGATATCAATATATATACCAATCAAAAGTGAAAACACACAAATCAAGGAAATCGATGAGACATTGTATAAAATCAACCGGGATTACCTTTGTCAGAAGGATCAGAAGAACGACTACGAAGCTTCATGGAAGCGTAAGGATGAAATTGATCAGAGTTAGGGTTTTAGAATACGAAGAAGAAGCAGGGGGTAGAAAATGGAGTGTGGGGTGGGGGGTATAAGCCGTCGCGGGAAAACCTGAATTTATATGAGGGAGAAATAACTGATGTCGTATAGAGCACGCTTTCCACCCAGTGTGATTGAAAAATAACTGTTCAATTGTAAATAGAATTCAATTTTATTTTTTTTATTAACCAGATATATCCAATCCGTTATGTGAGTCAATTAGATCCAGGGAGACCATCTGCTTTGTAGATAGTCCGGAGTTACCGTATTTGAACTTCCGTGACCATAAAAGGATTTTTATTTCTCCTTGGATTTGAACTTGGGACTTCCTGGTACTTTTGACCTTTGGAGCCAAACTCAAACCAATCGGATACCACTTTTGCGGTTAATAGAATTCAATTTTAATTCACGTCAAAACGATTTTATTTTTGTCCGAGAAATAATATATTTCAATCAAGTTTTAGCGATGAAAAAAATTATGTGAAATAAAAGTTTTTATAAGTTTTGGAGTTTTTAAATTTTATATATATTATAGGGTATATTTCAAATGCAACTATGTTCATTTGTACAACCAATGCAACACAATTAATTAAGATATTTATGGAAATGATGAGAGTTCATTTATTATGATTTGAATATTTATGGATGATGAATACGGTTCATTAATTATGATTAATACTTTATATCAAGAAACAACCAAAATTTCTATGAAATCACATATTTATCAAATTAAATGGATGGGTGAGATTGTGTTGCACTGGTTGTACAAATATAAAAGGTTGTATAATAACCAAACCCTCTCTCTCTCTAATATATATATATATATATATATATATATACACGTCCATTCATGGGAGAACTGACTAGTTTGTGGTAACCGTAAGATCTAATTTTAACCACAAATCAATAGATAAATTAGGAAATTTTGTAATTTTGAATTAAAATTTTTATGCAATAACATTTTAGGTATTTTCTCTCTTCTCTCTCCGTCCCACGTCCTCCGTCCTCCGGTTATACAACTGTGATACCTAAAAATACTGACTCGGTTAATAAAAAAAAACAGTGTGATACCCAAGCACATATAAGATGCATTGTGATACCACTGTGTTACATCTCCGATCGACCACACAAGCGACCTCAGTGTGATGCCCAAACACATATAAGATGCATTGTGATACCACTGTGGTATCACCGGAGGACGGGGGACGGAGAGAGAAGAGAGGGAAGATGAGAGTTTTAAAATACCTAAAATGCATTTGTATTAACATTTTAATTCAAAATTACCAAAATTATAAATTTTCTAATTTATCTATTGAATTCAATTTCACCTTTTGCTTGGTTGTTCTTTTACTTTTTGTTTTGCAAAACCGGTGAATTTTTAGATCCTTCTCGCATTCATCCGGTAAAGTAATGTAACTTGCTAAAAACTTACTTGGATAAGTGTTTGGTAAACGACCCTTAGTTCAGTTTTACAAATAAAAATTGTAATCAGTTTTACAAACGTTTATAGATAACAAATCAACATCACATACGGAAAAGATTGTGGCATCATAATTATGTCTAAGAAAGAACAAACCCTAAACCAAAACAACGAAGTCGATAGATATTTCATCATCGGTATACATAAAAATTACCATTGCTTTTGCACTATAATAACTACAATTCCGTAATCCGAAAATAAAATATATTTTGAACAACAATCGAATAACGCTCTTCCTCTGATACAATACAACCAAGCCAACGAATAACGCTCTTCCTCCGATACAATACAACCAAGCCAACGAATAACGCTAAAGAAGATGAGTCTACGCATTGGTTCGGAATTCCTTTGTATAAAACCTAGTAAAACAATTCACTCGTGTCGTAAACGAGTTCAAGGTTGATGATGTCCTACCGCCCGTCCACAGAGAAGAACGTTGTTTGGAATAGGAGCCTCGTCTCGCCAAGAATTAGCAGGCGAATAAACACGATGATAGAATTGTTGACCTAAATATTGTCGAGCCCAATTCTCCGACCGTACATTCCACATTCCCACATTGTCCAACGGCATGTAAACCGCCGTCCATGACTTCGGGTATACCTAGACCAAAATACCAAGAGTTATAAAATACATGGGTACACATTATTAAAAATGGACAAAATGCATCAAATGAAACGAAGTTTGCCCCCCGTTTGCCAAACACTTACCGGTAACCGCTTAACGGTAAAATTGAACATTATCACTTACTTACCGGGTAAGATTTTAGTCTACCAAATCGGCATTGTATATAATAATTTATCTGGCAAGTGCTAAACGTGGTAAGAGTCGTCTCCATCCCCTGTGGGGGTAAGACTTCTGGTCCGTGTCTTCATTCTTACCGGATAAGATTCTTGGTCATTGTCGTATTCAAATGGGACTTGATAAACACTTCTCCGAGTACGCGTTTAGTAAACGGCCCCTTAGTTCTTGCTCATTGTAGCGTTTAACTACTTAATTGAATATTTATCGTCTCTTATGCTTACCCAGTAAGAGATGATCTTTACAGACAATATTATGGCGCCATTTTACTAATCGAGAATCTTGCCCCCTAAGCAAGAGTGATGACTCTTATCCGATTAGCGCTTACGGGATAAGAGACGCTTATATTATGATGCTATTTTTATGACATGTAATCTTACCCGGTAAAGTAAAGTGAGGGTGGTGACTATTACGTGGTTTGTGTTGTTAAATGGCCCCTAAGTTTACTTACTACCACCAAACTGACTCAGTCAGCAGTCAGTACGTTTACTTTAGTTACCAATCTGATTGAAGGTGCCGACTCAGTGAGCATCAGCGCAGCATACCCAGCCATCATCAAAATCTCACTTACTCGGTTAGTGCTTATCGGGACCGAACCTCTTACCCAGACTGCAGTATACCCGTCAAGCACTAACCCAATAAGTGTTGATAAATGGCCCCCAAGTATATTCTTGCAGCATGAGCAAGATTAAACAGTAATAATGTACAAATAAAATGCGTTTGTCCTCGTTTAGTTGCCACACCTGTACGGTGACACGTGAAATCGTGTCGCGTAAATTGTAGCCGGTTCGGCTAGCAGTCGACCACTGCCCTCCATCCATCCTGTTAATATCACAACAAGAAGTTAATTTGGAATAACTTCTTGCATTAAGCCATAGTTATATTTCAATAAATAAAATGTTACCCGACAACAAAGAAGTGGTGGCCATCGACATGCCAAGATTGAACCGTGTCTTCCGGGTTCTCAAACACGACCTCCACATACCCTCTGAAGTCCGCCGGCATTACAGCGGTTTGGAGGTGATCACCGCCAGTTGGGCTATCCTGAATGCTTCCAAGGCTGAAAACACCGGAAATCTTGAAGTAATCAGCAAGCTTAAGTGGGGTGTCCGGTGGAATGAATGATACACTATTGACGGCGTATCTCTGTTTCCCGTTGATCACAGGTGCAGAGTTCACGAGCCTAATCGTCCGAGTGGTGTTGATCAACCCATAGTGATACGAACCCTGTGGGTTCGGTCTTGGCCCACTAGCGGTTAAGTTACGCCTATTTCAACATAGTCAAGTAGCACAGTTAGACACTCATATGACCATTGCATGCGTTCATTTTATCGAACATTTTTCAACGAACTAGATACAATGCAACAGGATGCAAGATCTTATTTTAACCGAAAATGTTAATTAATGTTCTGGTTTTTTGTGTAATTTTTTTAACTCAATATTTTATTTCCAATTTAATAGCGAAATAATTTATTTATCGTTTAATAACATAATTTTTATAAAGATAATAATTAAGTATGTTGTTGTAGCTAATGATTATCCTAATTATATTTAAGATTTTTTATATTCAAAATTAGATGTTTATCCCGTATTTGATTATGTTTATCTATAGTTAGTTACACAAATTCAAAATGAAGCTTTAATAAGTTGTTCTTATGCACAATTACTTGTGATCTTGAATTTTAAGCAATATGCATCAATAAAGAGTCTTTTATGCATAAAAATGGTGTTTAAGACTTTATCCTACTTGTTTTATAATATAGTATAGATTACCTGAGTGATCGGGCCTGGTTAATTGACCAGTCAATCTGAGTCGTCGGTCCCCCAGGCAGGGCACCATCAACACCTCCGGCAGAGTTACTGTAACGTAGAGCCGACGTAGTTGTAAGCACGGGTGTGGTGAACCGGGTTGAAACCACTATGTAATAATCCTTAGGAGGTTGGTCAGCAGTGACCAATACGGAATACGATTGCCCCAAATGGATGTCGATGGAATCATATGTATTTTGTAGTGAATGAGTTCCTTCTACCTCAACCAAAATCAACTTATGACCTTGGATTCGGAAGTTGATTGAAGTAGTAAGACCAACGTTCGATACCCTAAACCTGTAAGTCTTACCTGCCAGAATCATTTAGATGAAAATTAACAATCTTGTTAATTTATGAACGAAATCGGCCATCAAGTTTCAACTTTACGAACCTTGATCAACCGTAAATGTAAATCCGTCTGATCCTCGCCCGTTAATCAAAATGCCATCCGGGAAGGGAAGATCGTTACCATTGTCCAAAATTGCTTTTAGATCCTGTTAAAATTAAAGACGCAAACCAACCCATTTTCAGGTTGGCATCATATCAAACGGTTGGACTACATACTCAATACCAACTTTCAGCTAAGGGTGTGCAGAAAGTCATCCTACCCAATTCAAACCGACGGATCTAATTAGAACCGTCCAACCGTAATTGGATCGGATTAGATCCAAAATTTTAACATCCAATTGGATCGGTCGGTTCGATGACCGTCCAGAATCCAATAAAACCGAACCGATCCAACCCAATGATCATCCAACTACCGTCCAATTATTAACTATATATAACCATTAACGTTTTCCGATATTTTTTTTTAGTGGTTTTTAATAAATTAAGAAAATATATGAATAATTGGTTGAAAATTGTATCAAAATATTGATAATCTAATCCGATCAAATGGATAACCAATATTAACATCCAATTGATGGAACTGATCCGATCCAATCATCCATTGGATTGGATCGGATGTCCACTCTTTTAATCGGATTTGATCGAATAACAAAATCCAACATCCGTGGGATTATTGGATTGGATCGTATCCAACTAAATCCATTGGATTTCAACCGATGAACACCCCAACTTTCAGCTAGGCATTATATCAAACAGTTGGACTGCATAATCAACTCCACACAAGATAGGCCACTTACAGTGTGGTTTTGCTTGAACCAGTCTCCGGCAAGTATAGTGTAATCTCCAGCAGGTGGTGCGAAGGGGACCGGAATAACCGAACGACTAGCAATTTTGATGCCACCATATCCTCCGGCGGCCTTGTGGAATGCCAGGGAAGGGAAGTAAAAGAAGCTACCAATCTGATCTTTCACTTGAAGATTATACGTGAAGTTCTGGCCAGGTGGGATTGGGCAATTTGTACCGAAAACACCATCTTGCCACGAGTTTCTCCGTTGCATAACCCCATTCCTGCTCTCATTAACAAGTTCAAATGTTACAAGAATCTACATGCAAACTTAAATTAGGCCAAAAAAAACAGAAAACGACATCATCGATATAAATATAAAAAGTAAATTAAATCACACGTTATTTTTTATTTTATTTTGGTAAATAATTGTGTGAGAAGGGAAGTTACAGTGAGAAACGTAAGAAGAGATCTGAACCCTTGATATTTTTAATCTCATGCCCATCATGGATTGCACTTTAGAAGGGAATTGATATGCTACATCTCAGTGCACCTCACCTCATTATTGTTGACATTCAATTATAATTGATCCAGTGATGAAGATCTCTTCTTACCTTCTCACCGGAACTCAACTCTTATTTTGTAACAGGTAATTGGATAAAGAAAAACCGTTTATCCATATCCTACCCACTAAAATTTCGGGTAAACGGGTAATGGATAAAGAAAAAGCCGTTTATCCATACCCTACCCACTAAAATTTCAGGAAACAGGTAACGGGTAATGAATAAAGAAATACCGTTGATCCATACCCGGTAAGTGAAAACAACAACTCTTACCACAGTAGGAGCTTATAGGGTAAATTATTGCATAAGGTGTCGTTTTGGTGGACTAAAATCTTACCCGGTAAAGAAGTAATAGTGTTGAATTTTACCAGTAAGCACTTATCGGGTAAGTTTTTGGTAAACGACCCCTTAGTCTCCCTATAAGTGTATTAAATAAGTAAAACTCTATATCATTAAACCACTACCTCAGTCATGTATAACTAACCAAATATGCTGTGAATTTCATTAAGCTAGTCGGGTATTAACAAACATGTCTTCTCAGTGCTTCAAGTACAAGTAAAAAGAGAACCCAACTAGAAAGTGATGTAAACCCCAACCCAAGAAAGTGATGTAATCTATTAATGGACAAGTCCACATTGAATAATGTGTTAATAAAAAATAAAAAATGTAAAATGACTAAAATACCCTACATTTAACATACTCAAGAAATAGTTATATAATTTATGTTTTTGTTTTTAATAGAAAATAAAGAAGGGAGTAAAATTACTAAAACACCCTCCTAATTAATTTACTTAGGGTTTATTTGTTTACCTCTTAATAGTTTCATTAAGAGACAATCTCTGAATCATTAAAAGGTAAATCTTTTTTGGCAAAAAAAAAGTCTACCTCTTAATGGTCCTAAAACCCTGTGAATGATTTTGTATCATAGGCCTCCCTTAACCATTAAGAGCCCTATTTTCATTGTAAACAATTACCAAACAATTATATTTCATTTTGCACTATTTAATGAGAGCTTTTTAATCATTCTGACCACTTAATGTTCTGGACAAAACTATTCAACAACTACCAAACAGCCCCTTAATAAAACTCTTATATTTTTTATATAAAATTATTAACAAATAAAAAATATTTTGTCTAAAACTTGTTAATGTTAATTTTCTTTTATATAATAATTATTTTTTATTTTATTTTGCATAACTTTTATTAAACTAATAATAAATAAAGCCTGCTGAATGGGGGTCAGTCCCAATTCAATGAACATTGATACAAAGTACAAGTTTCAAAATCATGAATGTGAACAAAATCTGTCCAATTCCCAACTCAAAGAATAACATTGCAGTAAACCTTATTGGTAAGGGTACGTTTGGTACACAGAACAAGGATTCATGTCCCATGTTTGACATGATTTTTATGTGGAACAAACAGAAACAGAGTGATACAGGCCTGTTCCACCCCTACCCCATGGAACAGGATGGAACAAAATAAAACAGACTTATATTTTACCAATATAACCTTAAAATAAAACTTAATCATCTTCTAAAACATCAAATAGGTCTATTTTAACATTTTATTCATTCTTTAAATTTTATTTGTTGTATTTTATGTTTCTTAAACTTTTATTTTACTGTTCTTAAAATATTATTTTTATACAATTTTTATATTTTTATTAATTTATGTAATTTATTATAAAAAAAATAATGTTGAAAAGAGATACAAAATAAAAATTGAAAGCTACATAAACTTTTTATTTGGTGTCATTTTAATTGTTTTGATGAAAACTTCAAATGATATATTTTGTTATAAAAATTAATTATTCTATTATAATTTAATAAATTACATGAATTAATTAAAATAAACAACTCATTTTACTTGTTCTGTCCAAATTTTTCTTACCAAACATTGAACAATTGTTCTATCATGTCATGTCTTCTCTAGACACCAACCACACCCTAAAAAACATATTAAGAACCGAAAATTTTACCCGATAAATTAGAGAGAAACACTTATCCAATAAACACTTACGGGCTAATGACCGAGAATGTTACCCAGTAACATCAACTCCAAAAACTACTCTATTTTAACGATTGTTTATTTATTTTTTCTATTTTAAGCATAAAAAAAGAGAGAGAAAATGTGGGGAAATAAGTGAAGAACTGACCAAGAAAGGAGAAATGGTTCATCCAAGCTGTTGAAAACATTGATAACCAAGTTATCATTTGTCACTGATTCAATCAGTGGCCCTGGAAACTGTCCATTTATCAATATCCCCTGCACCCACAAATCAGATAAACCTTTTTTCTTTATTATATTCACAACTCATCAATGGAAGCAGGAAACCATATTCAAGATTTCTTGAAAACATAACCCATGGATTTTCTTTATCATGTTCAGAAAGAAGACAGTATTCATCATGAATGGAAGCAAGAAATGATATTCCAAGATTTCTTGAAAACATAACCCATGGATTTTCTTTATAATATTCAAAAAGACAACAGTATTCATCATGAATGGAAGCAAGAAACCATATTCAAGATTTCTTGAAAAAAATAACCCATGGGTTTTCTTTATCATGTTCAGAAAGAAGACAGTATTCATCATGAATGGAAGCAAGAAATCATAAATAACCCACGGATTTTCTTTATAATGTTCAAAAGGACTTGAGTATTCATCATGAATGGAAGCAATAAACGATATTTCAAGATTTCTTGAAAAAGAAACATGTTATAATGTTGAGAGAGAAAACAGTATTCATCAATGAATAGACATTCCAAGTGAAAAAAAAAACCTGTTGTTTGACTCCAAGAGGGTAAATATCGCCATAAGAGACATTCCAAGTGAAAAATCTATATGGGTCTTCTCCATTGATGAGCTGAAGCAGAAGAAGAAGCACCAATGCCAAAAACGACGACGTTATGCACCTCTGCTCCCCCATTTCTGCAAGGAAATGAGAAATAGATACAGATCTATTGTATGTATATATGCAGCAAACAGAGGGCTTTACTTAACATAGACAACAAGACCTTCTCTGCCCTTATTCTTCCTTTTTCTTTGAATTTTTTAATGTATTTATTTGCTTTTTTTGGCTTTTTGGAATTTATTTTCTGTAAAATTGTTGAATAATGACGACTGCTTCTATTGCTTAATTCGTATTCGTCGGTGGTGTGGTTATCAAAACATTGGTGTTGTATATACTTCGGATTATTTTATAGTATATTATAAAAACCATTTTTTATGTATAAAGTATTGTTTATTGATGTATATTACTTAAAATTCAAGGCTACAAATAAATTGAACGTAAGTATAACTTGTTAAAGTTTAATGTTTGAATTCGTGTAAATAACTGCAGATAAACGTAATCAAATAGAGAATATATATCTCATTTAAAATATAATTAGGATGATCATTGACTTCCGACAAAATACTGGATTATTATCTTTATAAAAAAATTATATTATTAAACTAAAAATAAAAATATAATTAAAGAAATACTGAAAAAATGAGAAATTTTAAATAGTTAGTTTGTATTAATATCAATATTTTTTTTTTCAATTGTTTATGATATTTTCATATTTATATTTTATTCAAAAAAAATAAAAACATTATCGTTTTGTCAAAACCACATAAAACCGTATTATAACATCGACTGAGACAAAAAAAAGAAACATTAAAATCGAGATGTATCTCGTTGAATTGTGCGAGTATCATTTTAGTGGTTTTTTAATAAATGCAACGTATTTCTTAATTGAAAAGGGTAGGTTTGAAAAAAACTTGTCTTTCTGTATAAAACTTCATATAAACTTATTGAATAAGTTATTTTATATATAGTTAAGTCACTGTTAAACAGTTATATATAACTGACCGAATAAATTGTGAGTCTCGTTAAATTGCTAACAAACAAGGCCTAAGTTATATATTGAAAAAATAAAAATGTGTGTGTAGAAAATTAGTAGACGTGAGTGTATTTAGAATGACAAATTGCATGAAAAAATAACGTACTTTAACTTGATTTCTATTTTGGATAACGTACTTCCAAAACTTCCATTTTAGTACCTAAGATGTAGAGTTTTAAACATATAAGTACCGGGTAAGCGATTGAAGCATTAGCCGATTATCATGCTGATGTAACGAGTGATTTGGTATCCAACTCAGTATTATTTGTTGACGTGGTTAGTGACATGGAATTTTTTTAATCTAAAATTAGTTTTCAACTGGTTACTCGGGTACTTAAATGTTTAAAACTTTACATCTTAGGGTTGAAGTTTCGTAAGTACGTTACCCAAAATATGAATCAAGTTAAAGTACGTTATTTTTTTCATGTAATTTAGAGAATACGTTGGAGATGCTCTAATATACCTCGTTCAAAAAAAGTTACGTTAAACGCATTCCTCTCCACCTATCAAAATGTGTTTTACTTCACAAATTTCATCTTTACGTTCATCAACATCAAAAACTCTTTTCATTTTGACATAAAAGGTTTGCGTAGAACAACTCTCCATCAGAAAAAATGCTTATCAAGTCGCTTTACTTTACCGAATGAATATGACAAGGACTAAAAATCATACACGGTAAGAGCGGAGGCCAAAATCGAGAGTCTTATCCGGTAAGTGAGGACGAGGACTCTCACCATGGTTAGCGCTTACCGGGAAAAATTGTTGCCTACGATGCGTTTTAGTGAATAAAATCTTACCCGGTAAGCGATAATGTTAAATTTTACCGGTAAGTGCTTACCGAGTAAATGTTTAGGTAAACGGTCCCTTAATGATATGGATTCATTTACCAAAAATGGTGAAGTAAGACGATAAACTTGGCATTCACTTAATCATGTCGCCAAAATCTTACATTGAATATAACTTTTTAAAAACTTTTATGTGTCGGTTGAACTTTTTTAAAAGTTGTATACCATACAAAGGAAACTTCATTAAATTGATTAAGAAAAATCCGACAGAGTAACAGTATATACGAAGAAGCTAATATGCAATTATTGAATAAAACCTTACATAGCCACCTTGGACCCCGCCAGGGGCGATGCCCCTTGGAACCCCACTAAGGGCGCTGCCCCCGGACTTCCGCGTTCCCAAGGTCAACTTAACTTATCCGAGCGTGCACTATGCACCTCCCGACTCGTATTATAGCTAAGTTTAATTTCGACTTGTCTCACATTAATCCTGATCATATTAAATAACTTGATGACGCTATAAAAACCAACAAATTGCAACCTTATAATGCAATTGCATTCTCGGTCCAATGGTCGTTTTTTAATCTGTATTCTTGATTTATCCAGTAGGCCAGTTTGATTGGTTATTTGTGTGTATATTATAAGACATTTGACAAAAACTCTTAAAAACCATTTTTTTTTGCATGAAATATTATTTATTGATGCAAATTACTTAAAATTTAAGATTACAAGTAAATTGTGTACAAGTACAACTTATTAAAACTTCATATTTGAAATCGTGTAACTAACTGCAAATAAATATAATCAAATATTGGATAAACATTTCATTTTAAAAATAAAAAATCTAAAATACAATTAGGATAATCATTAAAATCTAACAGATTACTTAATTATCATCTTAAAAAATTATTTTTTAAACCAAAAATAAATTAGTTCGTTATTAAAATTCAAGTAAATTATAATAAAAAAATGAATTAAAGAAATTACACAAAAACGAGAACATTTAAATAATTAATTTGATAATAATATCAATTATTTTTTAATTTTTTTTCATAATATCTTTAAATTTATATTTCATTTAAAAATAAAAACATTTTTTTCTCAAAACCAAACAAAATCGTATTATAACATCGATAGACTCAAAATATAAAGTAAAACATTAAAATTAAGATATATATCGTTGTATTGCATGAGTATCCTTTTAATTGTATTTAATTGTATTTTATCTTTATAAAAATAATTTGTAAAATTTAATATAAATATTTTATTTATATTTATGGATAATGAATTGGTGTTTTTTAGTATGTTGACATCTCGTAGGTCCCTTTGACTGCTTCTCCCCATGATCCCCGCACATGATCAAGGAGAAAAAGGGAAATCATCTCAATTTTCGTTTCTTTTTTGTTTGCTTCCTACCTTTTACAACTTAGAATAGTAAATTACAAATCAGGCCCTCGAGGTTTGTTAAAGATGACAATTTTTGTTTATATAGTTTCAAAATTATAAAATGACCTAAAAACGTTTGAATTCAAGTCCTTCTTCTAATAACTGTTAAAAAGCCTCCGTTAAATATGAGGTTTTTTTTTTCTCTCTTTTGTCAACTTTTTATCATTTACGCAATCAAAAACCATATAGACCAAACTATAGAATTGATTTTGATTAGTTAAAAGATTAAAAAAAACTTAATGAAAAAGACAAAAGTGTTCCTTATTTAACGAAATTTTTAATGACTGTTAGAGATAGGGATCAAATGTGAACGTTCCTATAGAACACTGTGACTATATTGTAATTTAAAAAAATGTAGGGATGAAAAGTGTTACTTTTGACAAACTACATGGACCAACTTTGTAGTTTATTCCAAATACTTAGATGGATTTATTTATTTATATTTTTCTTTATTTTAATTGTGTAATATATTTAATTTATGGACACATGCTTATTAAAGGTGTTTGATTAATGGACACGCAACATGGATTTGGGAAATTGAATTTAATTGTAATTAAGAAATTCATATAGGTGAATTAATTGATATTTTATGAGTTTTTTAGGGTAACTTTAAAAAAAAAAAAGTAACGTAGTTTAACTTGATTCTTATTTTAGATAACATATTTTTAAAACTTTCATTTTTGTATAAAGTTTTAAACAATTTAAGTACTCGGAGTAACTGGTTATCATGCTAATGTGACGAGTGATATGGTATCCGACTTAGTATTATTTGCTGACATGGTTAGTGATATGATTTATTTAATCTAAAATTAGTCTTCAACTGATAATCCGAATACTTAAATATTTAAAACTTTACATCTTAGATACCAAAATGGATATTTTGAAAGTACACTACCCAAAATGGTACTCAAGTTAAAGTACGTTACATTTTCATGCAATTTGACCTTTTTTTTATTATAATTCAGTTTTGATTGTTTTACTACATTATATATTGCATTACATTTTCCATTCTTGTTGTTTGTTTAAAATTATGATTTTTATTTTTATGGTTTAAAAAATGCGATTTTCATCTCTATGATTTGTAATTTATTGCTAGTTATGAACTTATGGTTTATAATTTATTGTTGTTGCGGTCATTGTGGTTTACATTTCTTTACTGTTTTGGTCTCTTATATTTACAGGTATGAATTAGTTCAAGGACGAAAATAACAATAAATCGAAAATTATAGGAACAAAAATCGTAATTTTTTAAATAATAAGGACGAAAATCAAATTATTAATAAACTACAAGGACGAAAATCGTAATTTACTCTTATGGAAAAAGACAAAAATATAACAATTATAAAACAACCTATTTTCTTGAAACAATTTATACTATTTTATAAAGCATTTGGCTAAAACTCTTAAAGACAACCTCTATTATTTCGTCTAACTAACTGCAGATAAACATAATCAAATATTGGATAAACATCTCTTTTTAAATATAAAATATCTAAAATATAATTAGGATAATCATTGAGTTATACTTAATAACAGAATACTTGATTATTATCCTTATAAAAATTATATTATAAGGGTACTCGTGCAATACAGCGAGATACATCTCGAATTTAATGGTTTGTTTTATTTTTTTGTCTCTGTCGATGTTATAATACAATTTTATGTGTTTTTAAGAAAAATAATAATGATTTTATTTTTGAATTTTTTGAAAATATAATAAAAATTCGAAAAAATTATATCAATAGTAGTATCAAATCAACTATTTATAATTTATATTTTTTAAATAATTTATTTAATTTAATTTTTTATTATAATTTAATTTAAGTTTAATAAATTTATTTTTGATTTAATAATATAATATTTATAATTATGATAATTAAAGATTTTGTTAGAACTCAATGATTATCCTAATTATATTTTAGATTTTATATATTTAAAATGAGATGTTTATCTTATATTTGGTTATGTTTATCTACAGTTAGTTACATGAATTCAGATATGAAGCTTTAATAAGTTGTACCTACATACAATATACTTGTAATCTTGAGTTTGAAGTAACATGCATTAATAAACAGTACTTTATGTATAAAAAATGGTTTTTAAGAGTTTTTGTTAAATGCTTTATAATATAGTATATATTATTAAATCAAAAATAAATTACTTTGTTATCAAACCTAAATTAAATCATGGTAAATTAATTACATAAAAAACAATAATTTTTAAATAGTTAATTTGATACTAATATCGATATATATTTTTTCAATTTTTTATGAATATAAACATTGTCGCTTTCTTAGAGTCACATAAAACCGTATTATATCGACATAGACAAAATAAAACGAAACATTATCTCGATGTATCTCGTTGCATTGCGCGAGTATCCTTCTAGTCCATAATTATATATAATTAACATTTAAAATACATGTTCAAAAAACATAACAAACATTTTGAAGATGCATATGTGAAATGTTGTTTAAATATTAATAAAATTAAATAAAATACTGATTTTCACGACTTTTTCACTTTGTGATATAGTTTTAAGTACAAAATTGGTAAAGTGCAAAGCTTGTGGTCCGCTTTATTGAGAGTTTGACAAAACAGAAGTAAAGCGGGATTAAGTGGTTGTTTGTTTACCTCTTAATAGTTTCATTAATAAGCAACATCTGAATCATTAAGAGATGAATCTTGTTTGACAAAAAAAAAATATGTCTCTTAATAGTTCTAAAACCTTCTTAATGATTTTGTATCATGTGTCTCTCTTAACCATTCAGCGCCCTAATTTCATTGTAAATAATTACCAAATACTTATATTTCATTTTGCACTATATCATGAGAGCGTCTTAATCATTCTGACCACTTAATCATTTTGCACCAAACCATTCAGCAACTACCAAACAGCCCTTAACAGATGCAGTCGTATCTCTCCAACTTTTGTAATAAACAAAAATATTTAAAAAATTAGTTTAAATTCATCGACTACAGTATTTTTGCCGTCAACTGTGTAACAGTATTTCCAGTTACACACTGATTTATAATTGGATACTTAGATTCTCACAATAATAGCATGTACGTTTTTTTTTGTTCAACTAAGATGGGATTAGAAGCGGGCATAAAAGTTTTCAAGTGATGACACTATTTGACTATAAGAGATAAAATTACATATTTTTTTTCACTGAATCCGTATCTGTTAGTTGTTCCCTTACTTTTTATAGGGAGAGGTCCCATGTTCGATCTCTTCTCTTGTCGTTTTCTTCAAAACAATTCCAAAAATAAATGATATAGAACGAGAAAGAATATGAAATTTACTGATGAATTCAAAACCATCGTCCTTCCAAAGGGGAAGCTTTAACAAGACAATGCACGCCAAACGTTACTATGCGAACTTCTGTTTTTTTATTCAATTTCAATAAATATAAGGGCATGCAACGAAACATTACAGTGACACATTTGAAAAACGTAATTTTGTTTACATCGTGACAAAACCATGAATTGGTGGCACACGCCACCATATGCGCCTCTATATAGGGCCACAGTCCAGCCATGCGTGATATCTAACAAAATTAAATGTACGATGATTAAGTGTCTTAGAGGCCGTTTACCAAAGCTTAATCGGGTAATCATTTATCAAGTCGCATCACCTTACTAGATGAATATGACAAAAACCAAAAATCTTAATGGGTAAGAGTGAAGGCAAAGACCAATGGGTTGTTTGGCAGTTGCTGAATGGTTAGTACATAATAATTAAGTGGTCATAATGATTAAGAGGCTATCATGATATAGTGCAAAATGAAATACAATTGTTTGATAATTGTTTACAATGAATTAGGGTGTTGAACTGTTAAGAGAGACCCATGATGTTAAGAGAGACCCATAATACAAAATCATTCAGAGACAGTTTTTTTGCCAAACAAGATTTACCTCTTAACGATTCAGATGTTACCTCTTAATGGAACTATTAAGAGGTAAACAAACAACCCCCAAGAGTCTTACCTGGTAAGTGATGGCGACGACTCTTACCATGGTTAGTACTTACTGGATAAATTGTTACATACGATGTCGTTTTGGTGGACTAAAATTTTACCTATAAGTAAGTGATATAGTTGAATTTTATCGATAAACACTTATCAAACAAGTGTTTGGGTAAACGGCCCAATATGAGGTTAATAACATCGTTTATTGACAGAAGTAAAAGAAATATGTTTTATAATGTCAATGATGATTAAATAATTATGTATATTTTTAAAAGCACAATTTAAAAGCTTATTATTATATTTAAGGAGAAATTAAAATCTCTTTACGGCTACGGATGTTTAATTGCAGTGACTCCGGACTACCCTCAAAGCAGGTGGTTATCTTAGAATTAATCGGTTCATATAGCGGGATCCAGGTTAATAAAAAAAGCTTATTATTATTTATCAGAGTAAACTACAAATTTGGTTCCCGTTGTTTTTTAAAAAATAAAACTTTTTATACCTGTAGTTTCAAAATTATGATATGGTCATCGTGATTTAAAAACGTCCCGATCTGTCTCTCTAAGGACCGTTAAAAAATTCTGTTAGATGGAGAATATTTTCGTTATTTTATCAATTGTTTGTTTTTTACCTAATAAAAAACCATATTAACCAAAACCATAAAATCAATTTTGATTGGGTAAAATACAAAAATGTTTGATAAAAAGATGGAATATCTCTCATTTAATGTAATTTTTTAATGATCGTTAAAAATAGATTAAATATAAACGTTTTTATTTATACTATATTATAAAACATTCGACAAAAACTCTTAAAAATCATTTTTTATGCATAAGATACTGTTTATTGATGCATATTACTTAGAATTCACGATTACAAGTAAACTATGCGTAAGTACAACTTATTAAATATTCATGTTTGAATTCGTGTAACTAATTTCAGATAAACATAATCAAATAGAGAATAAACATTTCATTTTAAATATAAAAAACTAAAATATAATTAGGATAATCATCGAGTCATAACAAAATACTTAATTATTATCTTTATAAAAAATTATATTATTAAACCAAAAATAAAAAAAAATTAAATAAATACAAAAAAAAATTAAATAGTTAGTCTGGTACTAATATCAATTTTTTTTAATTTTTTATGATATCTTCATATTTATATTTTATTCATAAATAAAAACATTATTGTTTTCTCAAAACCACTTAAAACCGTATTATAACATCGATTAAGACAAAGAAAAATGAAACACTAAAATCGAGATGTATATCCCTGCATTGTGCGAGTACCCTTCTAGTAAATTATAATGATTATCTTGTAATCTTAAAACTGTATGAAAAATTATATTTATTTTCCTACAAACCACATGGACTAAGGGGGTGTTTGGAATTGCTTATAAAAACAACTTATGACTTATTCCAGTGTGACACCAATAATAAGCATTTTTGAGTGTTTGGATAAACAGTTTATACCAATATCAAACCAATAATAAGAAGTTTTAAAAAAAATTAAATCATTCTAACTTATAATAAGTTGACAAGTATTTTTATAAAAAAAATAAGTTATTTTAAATAACCAATCCTAAATAACTCTATAGTAATTATTATGAAATGGTGGGCAAGAAGTAATTGCATTCAACCGTCTCTCTGACCATTTTGCAGCTGTGAGTCGCAACATTAATAATATAGATGCATTGCTTCTGCAAATTAATAATGGATGTTTTTGGTTTTTATTTTTTTTATTAACCTAGATATTTAACTCGTTGTGTAAGATGTCTGATCTTAAAATAACCATCTGTTTTGTGGTAATTTGGACTTGGAGTCATTGTATTTGAACTTCTGTAATTATAAAGGGATTTTTTATTCCTTAGTGATTCGAATTTGAGCTCCCTCAGACACTTTTAATTTTTGGAACCCAAGCTTAAACCAATCGGGCACCACTCTTGTGAATAAAATTTATAATTATAAAAGTAACGATACATTTATTAAAGAAAATGGAGAAAAGTCCAAAAAAACACAACAAGCTTTTTTCATTTTAAATGATTAAGCTTTCTCATTTTGAATGATTAAGTAGCTGCATTATTTTTTTGAATGAAAAAACCATTATCATATTTTGAATGATTAAGATTCTGAATTTAAAAAAAAATCATTGAATTTTTACTAGTCAGTTAATGTAAATTTTTTGGGTTAAAAGAATGTAAATAACCAATTTTTAAAAGTGAAATGGTTTATTTATTAAAAAAATGTTCAAGAACTTAATCAATTAAAATAAAAAAGTTTAATGATTTTTTTATTAAAAAAAATCAAATTTATTTGACATGGGAAAAGTTAGATGTATCAAATTTGGAGAATAAAAAATACATGTCAGTGAGTTGTGTGTTTTAACTGAATTTCACTGATTCAATGGATTTTTTTTCTAAATTTTTTGGTTGATTTTCAAAGATTTTTTAATTATTTTTTTGTTGATTTCAATAGATTTTTTCGGTTTTTTTTGTTGATGCCTGATGTATTTTCTAATATTCCGGAGCACCCCTCAAATTTTAGCGTGTGCATCTTTCATATTCAAACAAAATTATACTTGCGAAAATCGGTTGAGTAAATTCACAGAATCTCCAACTAGGTGCCGTTTACCAAACGCTTACCCATGTAAGCACTTACCAAATCACTTTACTTTACCGGATGAATATGACAAGGACTAAAAATCTTACCCAGCAAGAACGAAGATAAAAATCGAGAGTCTTATCCGGTAAGTGAGGACGAAGACTCTTACCATGGTTAGCGCTTACCGGGATAAATTGTTGCATGCATTGCGTTTTAGTGAATAAAATTTTACCCAGTAAGTAAGCGATGGTGTTGAATTTTACCGTTAAGTATTTATGTGTAAGTGTTTATGTAAATGGCCCCTTAGTCAAAATATTTGTTTTTTTTTTAAACCGAGTTTCTTTTTTTTTTTTTTATAGATTTTGTTTTTAGAAAAATTGGATCAATGGAGATATGCAAGCAAACGAATAAAGGTTTTTTTCGTTGAAAATATAAGCAACTAACCAACTAACTCTATCATATTTTTGTTAAATTTTTTTTATATATTTTTGTTTTATAATTAATTAGCTGGTGCCACGTTATGAGAAAATATCAGGGTCCGTCTCTGATACAAATCACTGATACAAGACAAAACATAGCCTCATGCTCATACGATCGATACCAATCAATTGTCGGTTATTTCTGGGACTAGAAAAGTATTGAATGGGGTCGACAAATAGCATATCATGGTCGGGCATGAATCTTTTTGTATCGGATAAATAACAAACTCATTCTTTATATAATTTTTAAAACTCGGTTAAAAATTTTATCCTACTTTAAACGGATCAAATTAAACAGACTAGAGTAGAGTTTTCTAGACTAGACGAGACCGACCCAGGACCAGGCAGGCAACATCGTTGGTTCGGGTTCGGTTTTCACCTTGTCATATTCATACTTATGTGACTATCTTTCAGCGTTTTATTTTTTATTTTTCAATGATATTTTTGTTGTATCTGATATAATTGACACCCCGTGTATTTTTCAAAATTCGGAAGATGATCTGTAAAATGTTATCTTTTATAATTTATCTGAAATTGAAAATAAGAGGTTAATATTTTCAAAAAATTACACTCAAGTCTAATACTGTTTCTATTTTGGATATTTCAGTATTAAATTATTAAAACACTATAAAAATTAATCATATCAATAAACTTTTAATTTTTTTGGTATATATCCCCCATTGTTCATATTGGAACTATATCGAAAGTTATTACTATTTTAAAATCATAGCAGACCCCCATCGTTTATTTGTTTTTGAGTATTTGTCCCTGTCGGTGAACCTGACCCCCCCCCACCCCCCCTCTCTCTCTCCTTCCCGAATACACCACCGAACCACCCATATTCTTCCTCTCCAACGACTTCATCACCCCATATACTATAAACTTACACGGATAAAAATCCCCCTCGTGTTTTTGGAGTTAGATGTATTGAGGATGAAAAACGAGAATTGAGTAAAAATCCCCTTACGGTCACCCGCTCTCTCCCTTCGTATCGTGAAGCTTTCAAATCCTTAGTTGCAATCACCTTGTCAAGGCCTAATTGTAGGGAGGAACCTTTTGTAACACCCTCAAAGCCCAAAACAATAGACTAACCTAGTAACTTTGAATCAAACTTAAAATCATGGTGGAAGTTATTGGTAGCCACTACTTAGAACTTATAAGGAGCTAACAATTCTCACTTTTTATCCATGTGGGACGAATTGTTACAAACGCCCTCACTTAAATTCATGACGTATTCGTTAGGCCTATCCAGGATCTTCCTTTTTGTCATCGACAATGTGGGAATCGGCTCTGATACCATCTGTAACACCCCCAAAGCCCAAAGCAATGGACTGACCAAATAACTTCGAGTCCAACTTAAAATCATGGTGCAAATTATTGGTAACCCATTACTTGAGACTTATAAAGAACTAACAATTCTCCCTTTATATCCACGTGGGACGAGTTGTTACACATTCATATGGAAAGAAGTCCGTAAAAGGGTTTTCTTTTCTTAAAACAGATAATTTCATGAGAAGATAGAAGAAGCATGTAAGAACAAGAAAGAATATATGAAACATGGGGGAACATTCGCCAGAGAAGAAGTTCGGAAAAAAATGGCGGCAGACAAGGATAGGCGATAGGGAGACATCGTCTTGAGTTTGATGGATATATCTGTAATTTCATTAATTAGTTGATTTGTTTATATTATTTGACAGGAAAGGTTGTGGGTTCAACCACAAGGGTGGTGCGGTTTGGTACGGCTTAAGGTTTTAATGGTGCAGTTTTGGAAAAATGCTTAAACTGCATATGTGGTGCGATTTGACCTCAAACTGTGCCACAAACACCTTTAGGCAAAAACACATCTATCTGTACTGTATTATAAAACATTTGACAAAAACTCTTAAAAACTACTATTTATGCGTAAAATATTGTTTAATAATGTATATTACTTAAAACTCAAAATTGCAAGTAGATTGTGCGTAAGTACAACTTATTGAAGCTCCATATCTGAATTCGTGTAACTAACTGCTGATAAATATAATCAAATACAAGATAAACATCTTATTTTAAATATAAAAAATCTAAAATATAATTAGGATAATCATTGAGTTCTAACAGAATCAATATCTTTATAAAATTTCATTGCTAAGCCAAAAAATAAATTACTTCATTCAATCGAAAAAACATAATTTTTCTCAAAACCACATAAATTGTATTTATATCAACAGATACTAAAATATAAAAACGACACACTAAAATAAAAAAATATATATAATTGTATTGTACGAGTACCCTTCTAGTTATACTCTATCGTGTATAAAATTTCCGTAAAGTCACCCTGAAAATCACCATTTATTTTCCACTTATTTTGTTTTTAAAAATTTATTTATCCTACTTAAAAAATTGTACACAGTTTTTGGACGGCTTCCCGCAAAAAATTTGAAAGAAGTTGGAAAAAAAGGAGTTCCGTTAGGCGTAAACGACTGATGCTCCTACAGAAATGTTGATACTGAATCTGCGAATATAATGAAGTTTCGTAGATCTTCAGCTTCAGATCAGAATTTACAGGGATGAAGAAGTATTTGGCGCAGGGGCACCGCGGATTATATCGAGGTAAGTTGAATCTAGGCTTTTGAAATCTCATTATTTGAAGAATGATTATCTTTATCATCAAACACGATTAGGTATTACATAAATGTGATTATCGAGTGTATGTATGTGTGTATATCATGGGGAAATGACGCTATCTGAAATCTAGTGTTTTGGATGAGAAAGGGGACCAAGCAATTTTCTAAAACCCGAACTTAAGAGGTGAAATTGATCATCGCATTCATTATTGTAGTGGCTTCATCTTCGGTCGAATGTTCTGTTATAGAAACCGAGAGAAATCTAGAATTCGGAAAAACCACTTGAATTTGGAGTGTATTATTGGTGAGTGCTATGTGACCAAGTTAAAGGGTAGGCTGTGATTGTTCTTTACTAATTTTGTGTAGTGTATTGGACCTGCTACGGAATTTATATGGCTGAATCATTCCTTATCGTTTTCAGTACATTGAAATTTTTGTGCAACTTGTTCATATGTTGCTTTGAAGTTTGAATACGACTGTTTGACACTAGGAAGATGGAACAATTCTGAAATGGGATTAGTTTTTGGAAGTTAGTTGCTAAACACAACATTGTGAAATAGGATGATGCTTCATATTGGAGCCATGTAGGAAACAGCTTTTTGGTAATACGGATGGACAAAAGGCAACTTTCTCTGATCAAAGAACCTTTGTAACTCCATCGTGTGAGGAAACATGAGGCAAACTCACTGAATGGTCCAAACATGGGTATTCAGTTTATTAGGAAATATTGGTACCAAAAACATATGCAATGTGATCAGGGAATTGGCCAAATCACAATGCTAAATGTTTGTAAGGGATTATACTATTATATGGCGCCAAGAACCAATCAAGCCTCTACCTGTCCTTTCATCAAGCCATGTCTACACGGAAGTCTATACACCTATTTATCAATGAATATTATTCTGATTAATGTTCGAAAAGAATTTGGTTATATGACTGCTGATGACATGGAAATTTGAAATTGTTAGATCAAATAAAGATCAACAAATATCAGACTAAAAAGCTCATCGGGTCTTATTTGTGGTAGTGGATAGGTCTGCCTAGTGCATAAATCCCACCCTCCACTCCACCTCCGGGCGGGATATACCAGGCTCGTTGGGTTTAGTTTTAGGCTATAAAGCTTCTTCTCCCCTAAGTTTCACTTGTTTAGCTTTCCTGAAAGTCATCTTAAGGATAACATTTAACATCAGTTTGATTACCTGCTCTAGTTCGAGAAACGATCTAGGAGGTGCAGTGTGAAGAACATCCACCCAAAAGCTGACATATTATGTCACATATACACCATAAAAGTTAATGGTTGATTTGCCCATTCAGGTCAATGAAAATTCTTCCCAACGGATTGTATTGTCTTTCAGATGGAAAGAAAAGAAGAAATAAACAATTGAAATATTGAAAACATTAATGCAAACAAGTTCTGCACACACTCTCTTCTTTTGGTGTTTTCTTTTGTCTAATGCGTTAGAACTTTGCCTTGAGCTGGTCCACCAGTTTTTTATCCACTTGGAATGTCTTGGCTAGGATATCACTCGAAATGGGCGGGTTTGATCCGAAAACAGCATTTCCGATTATTATCGCACCAGGGTTTTGACTGCTTAATGCACCAATAACCACCGCATATTTGTTCCCAATGTTACGTTGGAAGTGAAGAAGTCCTACTGGGAAGACAAACACGTCCCCCTTGTTTAGTACCTTACTGATGAGACGGTTATCTGGATTAGAGGTGACGAATCCAACCTGAAGGGATCCTTCTATAACAGTGATGATCTCAGTGGCTCGTGGATGAGTGTGAGGAGGGTTGATTCCCCAAGGTGCAAAGTCAATGCGTACCATTGAGATGCCTAAAGTGTTGAGCCCTGTTAACTGAGCTACAGTCACCGGTGTCACACTTGATCCCAAAGGGTTTGATGTGTTACCCATTAGGTGGAGGCCACTAAAGTAGAAATCATTGGCTTGAACTTGCATAGGATTCTTGCAGGTCATGCCATTTACATTAACTGCAAAGAAACATTTGTTAGATAACAAAGCGCAACAAAACCTGTGAATCTTTTCAAAGAAATCTTGAAGAAACATGCAATATATATATACATACACACACACACGCACCTGAGCTATTTGGATCGGCTATGCAGAAATCTTGCAGGGGCTTGGGTTCATGGGCAAAGGCCAAATAGCATAAAGCAAGAGCTACCAAAGTGAAGTGGGATATTTGTTTTGCCATTTTCAAGTCAGAACTCAGAAACTCTTAACTATTATGAACTAAGCAATAAAAGCAAAAGGGCATGCAATAGGAACTGGTTGAGTGTGTAAAGAATTGGTTTTCAGATCTATATATAGGCGAATGTAAGGTGTCAAAGTCATGTGATGGACGTTGATTAAAATATTCTGATTTATAAAACTGCTGTCCTGGCATATAGAGTAGATTGGTTGTGGACCTTATTAAAGAAGAGGACATGAGAATTTTGTGATAAATGTTAGCATTTGCACGTATGCGTAAAAAGGAGTCGAAGCTACCAGTTATTGGATTGTAGCAGGATGCCTATCTTAAGCAGCACTCTAGTAGGAATTTGTCAAGCATGCCTCCATGGCTCCACCCACACATGATCATATGTGCCAAATGATGATAACTCCCTTTAAGGACCAAAACTATGATTGTTTCTACTTTACTAGACAATGCATTATTCTTAGAAATGGCATCTTGTCCACCCGTTCCTGAATTTTTGACTTGGCCATTGAAGCTCAAAGCTATTGATGTCCTCAATTCAGGACCCTTGCAGCACTTTTATCTTTTATATTAATGTCGCTTCTGGCTTACTGTATATCGTTCTTTAGACACATGTCATAATCATTAATATGCTGGTTTGGTTCAGATAACATACCCCAGAAAATCTCACATATATTGAGTTGACTAGGTTACATTGTGGAGAAGGTATTTGGTATATCCAACTCGAAAGTCGGGTTTGATAGGGGTATGGTGTACGATAAGAGTTCTTGGGGACGTAGACTAGGGGTGGGGTATTTTTAGCTCACCTAAACGGGAGGAAGGATTCTGGATTAGTGGGTCAGCAGTTAGACCCCTGAATGATTTAAAAATTTAGCATGCCCTTTCTTGTTTTCAAGTTCTTTTTTTCTGCAATTTTTTCCCGGAGTCTTTAGGACCCTACCTTCGGGCGAATATAGTTTGGTTTGGCTTTTATGGGTTTGTTAATTATATCTTGTCCATGATTTGGTCTCATTTCTGCCTTTGCACGTCTTGTCTTTGCTCTCAATGGTGCCCGTAAAGGTTTGATTGCTGTCATACGAAATCTTACAAAGCTATACCACAAATCGGGCAAATTCTACTTCGCTTGTGTTCTAAATACAATTAGGGATCATAAACTTCGTAATCGTTCTAAACATTCTGATAATGATTATGAAATGGCTGGATTAATATCCGACTCCCAGGAATCAAATTCTTCAAACCAATCAAGAAAAGACAAACACACAAACACAACTTGGCCCTAAGTTTCACACATGTTTTAGAACTTCCTTCTCAATCGATTCACCGTTTTGTTATCAACTCGAAAAGCTTGTGCTAGAATCTCGGTAGCAATTGGCGGATTGGAACCAAAGATAGTGTTTGTGATGCTAATGACTCCTGGGTTTTGACTGCTCAGCGCAGCGATTGCAGTTGCATTGCTATGACCTAAATTCCTTTGGAAATGAACAAGTCCAACGGGGAAAACGAACACATCACCGCGTTGAAGGACTTTGGTAATGAGTCGGTTTTGAGGGTCTGAAGTAATGAATCCAACTTGAAGCGTTCCTTCTAAAACCGTAAGTATCTCGGTTGCTCGAGGGTGAGTGTGTGGTGGGTTAGCTCCCCATATCGCGTAGTCAATCCGGATCATCGAGAGCCCGAGCGTGTTGAGTCCTGGAATCTGATATACGGTTACAGGCGTAACTCTATACCCATAAGAATTTCTTGTGTCGCCATTGATGTGGAGGCCGCTATAGTAGAAGTCGTCGGCTTGGACGAACATTGGGTTCTTACAAGCCATGCCGTTCACTCTAACTGCAACTAAACAAAGAAAAATCGAAATTATTGTAAGATAAAAAAACAAGATGATGCTCTGATATTTTCCCTAGAAAATTGAAGAGCATGACCTAGATTTGTAGGATCTGCTACACAGAAATCTTGCATGGGCGCAGGCTCAAATGAAAAGACACCCAGAATGGAGAGGCTGAATGCTGCTAACAAGATGAAGAAGATAAAAGTTGCTGCCATGGATCCGCAGTCTTTATTAGGCTAAAATATGAAGAACAGTGATAAGAGTTGGACAGAAAAGAGGTAGCTTTGTGAGATGAACATGGTAGTTGGACTATATATATAGAGTAAGATAGAAGAAAGATCATGCGAAAGCTCTTGAATCTTGGTGGTTAAGCAGTGTTTTAATTTATCTTGGACTTGATTATCTTATTGAAATCTTGAAAAAATTCAAGAATTGTGTATAGTTCATTTGAGATTCATGATACATAAACCCGCATCTGCCCAGGCTGCTATATGGTGGTATCAGTATATTAATTGTTGGAGTCTCACATTGAGTACTGTCCATCGAATATTATACATTTTATAATCTTTCTTCTCTCTGTTTTAGCTCTTTTAACAAGAGTTCAAATACGTTTTATATATCCTCAGCAGAGCTCTGAAATAGGCACCTAAAGAGTCCGACGACTGGAGAAAATAATATCAGCTTTGAGCTCGGATATTATTGCGATGTTCGAGATCAATGCTTGTTTAAAGTTTTAAGTTGCATTCTGACTTCAAATTTAAGTTTTATAAGTTGGGCTAGAACCAGAGATCGATTAACTTATTTACAAAATTCAAGCTTTATAAGTTTGTTTATATTTTGATTGCAAGATTTAAGAACATATGATATGCTTGTATGGCTCGGCTTGGCTCAGAAAATATAATTGAACTTTGGAACAAGCCGAGTCGAACATTGGTATTACGTCGCTAGATCAAGTACGCTTTATTTTGTGTCCAGATCAACTTGAACTCCACTCACTAACCTTTAGAACAATCCAATGAATAAAACCAATCAAACTACATATTCTTCTCTGCGAAAGGGAAATCTAACTTCAAAAGGAAGTGCACACAAATAATTTAGAATGAAAGCAACCAAACAATCACACGAAAGCTAATTATAAACTTTATGCCATTGGAATTTTTGCAACTCTAGAACTTTGCTTGTAGCTGATCCACCACACTCATATCGACTTGGAATGCCTTGGCTAAAATATCACTTGGAATAGGAGGATTTGCACCAAAAACCGAATTGGCCATCGTTATGGCACCTGGATTTTGACTGCTCAATGCAGCAATAACAACTGCATATCCATTACCAATGTTGCGTTGGAAATGAACTAGTCCAACTGGGAACACGAAAACATCACCCTTTTGCAGTACCTTTGTGATGAAACGATTTTCGGGATTAGAAGTGACAAATCCGACTTGTAGGGAGCCCTCAAGAACTGTAAGGATCTCGGTGGCACGTGGGTGCGTGTGAGGAGGATTGAGTCCCCATGGTGCGTAGTCAATCCGAACCATTGAGATGCCCAAAGTGTTTAGCCCTGGCAATTGAGTTGCAAACACTGGGGTCACCCTTGATCCCTGAGGGTTCGATGT
>NC_037544.1:4231892-4234136 GCF_001531365.2 Cynara cardunculus var. scolymus
TACTAGATTTAGAATATCGATTAACATATATTTGTTTCACAATGTGAATCTTTTTAGCTCGTTTGTGAAACAAAAGTTACAAGTAAAAAAGTTTCACATTGTGAACCACATATATATAAAGCAAACGTATTGTGAAATGAATATAAGTTTATCAATACATTATAGTCTTAGATGAGAAAAATATATGTGAAACATAAGATAAAAGTTCTCATGGTTATCACAATATACAGAGTTCTCAAATGATTAAGCCGTAAGGTTACAAGTTGCTGAATGTATGAGGAAAAATTAGCTCCTAATGCCCATTGCTGCAATCTTCTCATAATCTCATCTTAATCTGTATATGATATTATGATCTATAGCTGAAGTCTAACAAGACGTAATGTTGGCAATGCCACATGAACTCTTGAAGCCCTTGAAGGCACATAACTTTTTGTTTGAATATGTACTCCATCGTTTCTCCATAGCTATTGTCCAAGGAAACCAACATTCTCACAAGATGTCCACACGAAGATCAACTGGAACTAAAATGATGTCTTCAAAAGACACTTTGTAATGATACTGTAGTTTATTTTCTTTCCTTTCCTGATAGCAACTAAATAAACTGGAACAACTCCAGGTATTCTTTCCCTGGTGTTATGAACTTAGAAGGGACCGTTTACCCAAGCACTTATCCTGTTAGTGCTTACAGGTAAAATTCAACACTATCATTTACGTAAATTCTTAGTTCACCAAAATGGCATCATATGTAACAATTTACCCGGGAAGGGTTAACCATGGTAAAAATCGTTGCCATCACTTACCGGGTAAGACTCTCGGTCCTTGCCTTTAATCTTACCAAGTAAGATTCTTGCATAGAAGATAGATGCCAAATGTACATCCAGACGGTTTAAATGAATCTTGCATTCAAGGCCGTTCTTGGGCAAGGACGGGGTGGGTATTTGCCCAGGGTCCAACGAAAATAGGGGCCTCGAAAGTTTTTATTAGTGAAGGCACAGAGCCCCGGGCTCCTCCACTGCTTGGGAGTATTTATATAAAAATTAATTGATTAAAATTACATAACCATCCATTGATTCTCTCTTAGAAAGGGAATGTATGTTTGTTTATTTTTCTTCAATCTTATTGTCGACTTTTCCAATATCAATAGCAAAGCTTACGTTCTTTCTGAAAGCAGAAACAATGAACTATTCTTCACCATAATGCCTGACAAATCGTCTAAGGAGCTGTTCAGTTGGTTTTTATTAAGCTATGTATGGATTAGTTGTCTGTTGGGATTTATTATCTGTGTGGATTAGATTTTAACGTCCATGTGCATTTTCTAACAACTCCATATATACATATCAATATCCATTCTGACTAGTGTAAATTAAATGGAATATATGATTATACTATATATTGACATATGATATATGATCACCATACGTTGAACTGAGTTGTACTTTCTAATATTTTTTGAATTGAATTTATTTCGATAATGGAAAAACAAGTCATTCAAGGTTTCTATGATATTTGCTGGAATCGTTTTTTCTTTACGATCCACGTTTATAAAATATAAGGATTGGGTTTGCTTGCATACTCTTTTAGTGACTCAGATTATGTACTTCGAAGTTCGAACTACCGTACCCATCCTTTTAACTGGTACTCAAGTCACAATGACAGTTTGTGTGATGATCAATTAGAAATTGTGGAGGACTAGAAGAACATGAACACAGAAAGGATCTTCTGCCGAGTCTTCAATGGGAAGTAATTATGGAAATGGCTTGTGGGAGTTGTTTTAAGCACAAGTATCTTAAAGAGTTAGACATGTAGGTGCATCCATCCAATAGGCGTCATCTTTTGAATAGATACCAAGAGAAATTGAAAAGAAAAATGCACACAAAATAATTTAGAACAAGTTTTGAAATGAAATAATCACACGACGAATTTTCTGCCATTGGAGTCTTTGTAACTCTAGAACTTTGCTTGTAGCTGATCCACCATACTAGTATCAACTTGGAATGCCTTGGCTAGAATATCACTTGGAATAGGAGGATTYGCACCAAAAACCGAATTTGCGATTGTTATGGCACCTGGGTTTTGGCTACTCAATGCGGCAATAACAACTGCATATCCATTACCGACATTGCGTTGGAAATGAACGAGTCCWACTGGGAACACAAACACATCACCCTTTTGTAGTACCTTGGTGACAAGACGGTTATCGGGATTAGAAGTGACAAATCCGACTTGTAGGGAGCCTTCAAGAAC
>NC_037544.1:4235250-4236702 GCF_001531365.2 Cynara cardunculus var. scolymus
GGTTCTTGGGTTCCAGTGGTTCCTTGACTTGCACCTCTGAAAATTTGGTACGAGAACCTATGAAATTGTGATAACATTAAGAACTAATGCATCATTTGTTATTTCATGTGGGCTTTTTTATTCTAATACTAGGATTTATAATATCGATTAACATATATTTGTTTCGCAATGTGAACCTTTTTAGCTCATTTGTGAAACAAAAGTTACAAGTAAAAAAGTTTCACATTGTGAACCACATGTATTGGTGTTTATGGGATTAAGCCTAATGTTATATCGTCTTTCTCATGGTAGCTTGCCAAAAGATGGTTACCGAATGATAAATCAGGTTGATCAATTTTATGATAGTATTCGACAAATGGGAAAGGTGGATAGACTATACTGTCTTAACTGAGAAAACGTATTGTGAAACGAATATAAGTTCATCAATATATTATAGTTTTAGATGAGAAAAAAATATGTGAAACATAAGATAAAAGTTCTCATGGTTATCACAATATATAAAGTTCTCAAATGACTAAGCCGTAAGGTTACAAGTTGCTGAATGTATGAGAAAAAATTAGCTCCTAATTCTCATTGCTGCAATCTTCTCATAATCTCATCTTAATCTGTATATGATATTATGATCCATAGCTGAAGTCTAACAAGATGTAATGTTGGCAATGCCACATGAACTCTATAAGCCCTTGAAGGCATATAACTTTTTGTTTGAATATATACTCCATCGTTTCTCCATAGCTATTGTCCAAGGAAACCAACGTTCTCACAAGATGTCCACACGAAGATCAACTGTAACTAAAATGATGTCTTCAAAAGACACTTTGTAATGATACTGTAGTTTATTTTCTTTCCTCTCCTGACAGCTACTAAAAATAAATAAACTGGAACAACTCCAGGTATTCTTTCCCTGGTGTTATGAACTCAGAAGGGACCGTTTACCCAAGCACTTATCCTGTTAGTGCTTACAGGTAAAATTCAAGACTATCATTTACATAAAGTCTTAATTCACCAAAATGGCATCATATGTAACAATTTACCCCATAAGCGTTAACCATGGTAAAAATCGTTGCCATCACTTACCGGGTAAGACTCTCGGTCCTTGCCTTTGCTCTTACCAAGTAAGATTCTTGCATAGAAGATAGATGCCAAATGTTCATCCAGACGGTTTCAATGAATCTTGCATTCAAGGCCGTTCTTGGGGCAAGGATGGGGCGGGTGTTTTCCCAGGGTCCAACGAAAATAGGGGCCTCGAAAGCTTTTATTAGTGAAGGCACACGGTCAGAGCCCCGGGATCCTCCACTGCTTGGGAGTATTTATATAAAAATTAATTGATTAAAATTACATAACCATTCATTGATTGTCTCTTAGAAAGGGAATGTATGTTTGTTTATTTTTCTTCAATCTTATTGTCGACTTTTCCAATATCAATAGCAAAGCTTACGTTCTTTCTGAAAG
>NC_037544.1:4238345-4248083 GCF_001531365.2 Cynara cardunculus var. scolymus
TCAATAGGATGAGTTTGTTCGACATCTCTTCTAGCTTTCGGAATAGAAACCGCAAAATGATATAAGAGGGGAAGGGAAGGAGAACCAACTAAGGGGTGTGTTTGATGGTGAAAGAAGCTGCTTTGTTGCTCCACATATATAGAGCTAATCTGTATGGTTCTTGACCCTGCTGTTTATTGAATGTTTCCTGTTTGTTTCTGCATATAAGTTAAACTAATTAAGGTTATCTTTTTGGATTGCCGTCTTAACACATTGAGAACAATATCTGCACCCCATATTGGGATTTAGTTATATATCATATCAGTCTGGATAAGGAAGTGGTCAGCCGGCTTTCTAACATGTAGTAGTTTTTGTAGTGCCAAGAATTGGTCAATCTTAATCTCAATATGTTAAGCACCAACTTGGCTGCCATGTTTCTCTCAAGTGCTGATTTTACAAAATTAATGACATGGAACATGATGTGAACCCCCTAGTGTAGTTCGGTTAGAGCCTCTTAGGACCACTAGAGGTTTGTTTGACGGTAAACTTTAGGGTCTTCTAAGATTACTCAAGATATACATAAGGTTAAGCGAAAAATGAAATAGTAAAAAGTTAAGTGAAAAATGAACTAAACAAGTTATCTTTATTCGGTTAACCAAATTATTTAAAGCCAAAAACAAATAATCCCAAACTGTTTTGGTTCGGTTTTGAAAGTTTTTTACACCTCAAAGTATGCCCCCACCAAAGAGGTTTATGGATCCGCCCCTTCCCGTGGTTATAAAAAAAAAACACAATGTCACAAGGCCATAAGCCTCTTGGGTTTTTTTTTTTTGGGGGGGTACACAAAAATCTTGAAGCGGTTTAGGCTCGTAGGCTAAAGCTAGGCATGCGAAAGTGAGAGCTAAACCATACTAGTATCAACTTGGAATGCCTTGGCTAGAATATCACTTGGAATAGGAGGATTTGCACCAAAAACCGAATTTGCGATTGTTATGGCACCNTTTATGGATCCGCCCCTTCCCGTGGTTATAAAAAAAAAACACAATGTCACAAGGCCATAAGCCTCTTGGGTTTTTTTTTTTTGGGGGGGGGGGGGAGGTGTCCGTAGTTTTACTATTTTGGGTAATATTGTATGTCCATAGGGAGAGAAATCTCGATATCATTGATCAAAAGGGAGTTACAAGAGTACTTTCAAGATAAAATGAAACAACAACAAAGTTGGTTTTATATGATCCTAAAATATGTAAACGTCCTAATAAAATAATTTATAGGATTAATTTAAGTTTATAGGAACAACAAAAAAACGACACATTTAAAAGTGTTACAATAAATTTATAAGATACTTTTAGGCATTTTAATAAGTTTTTTGGTACGTTTTTAAAATAAAATGTCGTATTAGTTATTTTATAGGTCATTTGTATTTATAAGGCATGTATGTTATATAAAATAACTAATATGAAATTTTATTTTAATGGTGTCCTTAAACTTGGAGCAATAGACGCATGTGACCTAGGCACGCCCCAGTGTCGCCTTGTTCCCAAAATATGTCTACGCGATCCATCGAACAAGATGGTCATGTTGCACCATCCCATTCCTTGGTCGCAGAACTTGTGACCGTGAGTCCACAGCTTTCCACAAGACTTAGCCTAGCAAGGTTAGGTTGCACACCCATGAATGGCCAAGTCGTGAAATCTGTGTCATGGCATTTAAGCTACCTTCAGCTTCAAGCCAAGCTCACAACCTGACCACGTGAATATACCTGCGACCAAGCCCTGCAAGCTGTAGCTTGCATGATCAATGGCATAAGCAGGTCGACTGGTGCAGCATCTCATATTTGAACAAACTTCTACTGTCCATTAGTGCATCTTATTGTCATCTCATCTTCTTTTTTCTTTTTTTAAAAGGGTGTACTGGGCTATGCCGAGATTAATCCCAGCAAATTGTGACTGCATAGGACATCAACCTTGATAAACTCAGTGGCCACAGTTGTTGTGAACGTCTAAAATTGAACCCAGAGCAGATGGACACATCCCTGGGGCCTCTGACAACTACCTTGTGGTTGTCATCTAATGTTTGATGTATATATCATATATAGTTTAAGCCTGAAAGGGTGCTGCTGTTGTTATAACATGGTGAAATAGAACAAATAATTGTGAACATACACAAAAACACATGGATTTACGTCATTTGATTAATCAATCAACACAAAACAAGATACCAATAGAACTTGAAAACAAAATGCACACTACATAATTCGAATATGAATCAAATCAAATCAAATAATCACACCAAGGCCAGTTTGAACTTTGTAACCTAGAACTTTGCTTGTAGCTGATCCACCATGCTCGCCTCGACTTGGAATGCCTTCGCTAGAATCTCCCTTGGGATCGGAGGATTTGCACCGAAAACTGAATTGGCGATCGTTATGGCACCTGGGTTTTGACTACTCAATGCAGCAATAACAACTGCATACCCGTTACCAATGTTGCGCTGGAAATGAACGAGTCCAACTGGGAACACGAAAACATCACCCTTTTGCAGTACCTTTGTGATAAAGCGGTTTTCGGGATTAGAAGTGACAAATCCGACTTGTAGGGAGCCTTCAAGAACCGTAAGGATCTCGGTGGCTCGTGGGTGGGTGTGAGGAGGGTTGAGTCCCCATGGTGCGTAGTCAATCCGAACCATTGAGATGCCCAAAGTGTTTAGCCCTGGCAATTGAGTTGCAAACACTGGGGTCACCCTTGATCCCTGAGGGTTCGATGTGTTACCCCTGAGATGTAGCCCACTGAAGAAGAAATCTTGTGCTTGAACTTGCATTGGATTCTTGCACGTTACACCATTTACTTTCACTGCACATTAAACACGATATTTAAGAAATCTTCTGCTCGAACTTGCATCAGGTTCTTGCATGCTACACCATTTACTTTCACTGCACATTAAACACGATATTTAAGAAATCTTCTGCTCGAACTTGCATCAGGTTCTTGCATGCTACACCATTTACTTTCACTGCACATTAAACACGATATTTCATTTCATCAAAGCATGTTATATATGGTAATTAAAATCAAACTAAAAAAACCTAACAAATCTTTTTCTCTTGAAGTCGCACATCAACTAAACGTGGGCCGGCCATTAAACTTTACATGTGTAGGAACCTCTTCAAAACATGAAACCTTTTCCAATAAGAGGGAGGTTTTACACACACGTGTATATATATATATAGAGAGAGAGAGAGAGAGTGTGTGTTAGGTTCACGAGAAAACCACAAAAAATGAAAAGTAAGGAACGTCATAATAATCATTTATGAGTATCGTATGCACATGTGTATACGGGCACATGTGCATACTAGTAATTTGTCGCACATAACATGCATAAAAATGAAGAAACATCTTCAATTACATGTATGAATGATTGCTATTGTGTTACTCAGTTTTTGATTCTTTGGGGTTTTTCTCTAAACCTCTCACACAGACTGACAAACACACTCTCTATCTATACATATACATGTGAACAATGTTTGTGTGTGGAGCCCCCAGGTGCTACTAGACTCAGACTCTTATACCATGTGGATACTAGCTATATGAATGAGTAATTTTGTAAAAGACAGTACCTGAGCTGTTGGGATCGGCTACACAAAAATCTTGAAGSGGTTTAGGCTCGTAGGCTAAAGCAAGGCAACCAAAGGTGAGAGCTAAAAGGCTGAATAGTATAAGTTGGTTCCCCATCTCTTTTAAATAGGAAGAACAACAGCAGGATGGATATAAGAGGGAAAGCTAAGGAACCCAAGAAGGGGAGATGAGTTGCTTTTGGTGGTGAAATGAACTGTTTAGCTACTCCATATATATAGGGGAGGGAGAGAGAGAATCTGCATGGTTCTTGATTCTGTTAATTAAATGTTTTTGTGTCTCCTTT
This sequence comes from Cynara cardunculus var. scolymus, assembly GCF_001531365.2. Lineage (NCBI taxonomy): Eukaryota > Viridiplantae > Streptophyta > Magnoliopsida > Asterales > Asteraceae > Cynara > Cynara cardunculus. The sequence goes on from NC_037544.1 coordinate 4,242,240, forward strand.
TGCATCTAATTTAGAACAAGGTTATTCTCTTTTTTTTTTCTTTTTTCTTTTTTATTAACCTGGATATACAAGCCGACTAATCTCAGGACGACTACTTGCTTTACAAATAGTCCAGAGTCACCGCATTTGAACCTCCGTGGCCACAAGGGGATTATTGTTTCTCTTGTGGTTAACAAGGTTATTCTCTTAGGATTGCCGTCTAATAGATTCGAAACAATATAAATCAGGATTTATCCATAATGGAATTATATAAGGAATTGGTCGGCCTGCTTTCTAACTAGTATTCTTTTGTAGTGCCAAGAATTGGTCAATCTTGATTCTAATATGTTAAGTACCAAATTAATAGTCTGCTATGTTCGTCTTAGGAGCTAATTTTGCTAAGTCAATGATACCGAACATGATGCAGTTAGCGCGTCTTGGAGTGGGGCTGTTGGCTGTTGGGATGAGTCAAGACTCGAGTTGGCTCGGAACTCTAAAGAGGTAAAAAGATTGCTAATTGGTTTTTGAATCAAAATGCTAGAAACATTTGGAGATTAAGGAAAGGCGAGGGGCTGTGGCGAAGTGGGTAGGTAGTGCTCACGGGAATAGGACTGTGGCGAAGGGGGTAGGAATGAAACGATGAGATGTGGTTCTAATAGAAAACCACATTGGTCCCTTTGGTTTTAATAGAAAATAAAAAATAAACTTAAACAAACTGAGTTATTCATAATTTTTTTGAAAGGAAAAAAAAAAAAGAGTTAGTAAAAGGGATCCAATAGATTATAAATTGCAAACTGTAAGGATATAATCCATATATATTTTAAAATATGGATCCAGAATGTTAAATCACATAATATTAAGTTATAAACCACAGGCACTCTAGGTAAAATGATGAAAGGTCATGCTACATAGTGATGGCCAAACTCCGGGACCGGCAAGGACCGGTTATAGGACCATCGACCGGGACCGCTTATGGTTTTGGAGGGTTTCGAGGGACCAGCCCAAAGATCGAGGACCAGACTGGGCCAGGCTGGTTTTTAAAAGTAGTCGTTTTTTTTAAATATAGTCGTTATATGATCTTTTTTTGGTTTTTTTTGTCTTCTAAACCATATATATAAGTGTCATGGTTGGAAGATTTACATATCAACTTACAAAACGCAAAAAAAAAAAAAACGTTCACTATTCTCGGTTTTAATTATAATAAAACACATTTTTAAAATGTATTTGAATGAACTAATTACAAATTTTATAATGTACTAAAAAAATCTATCATTAAAAAAATTAAAAAATATATATATTTTTTTTGGTCGGGATCGGTTGGGACCGGGACCGGTTAACCATAACCGGTTATAGGAAAGTTTAACCAGGCTTAGTATTTTTGACCAGACCAGTTATGACCGACACTGTTGAGGTCCGGAACCGGTTTTTGACCATCATTAATGCTTAGGGGTGAGCAACGGAACCGGAACTGCTTTGGAACTGCTAGTTCCGGTTCCTAAAATACGGAATCGATTAAAAATGGTTCCGGTCCTCAATTTTTTAGAACCGTTACCCGCCAGGACCGGTTCCGGGACCGCGTACCCGAAACCGGCGAGTACCTTGAACCGGAACCAATGGCCGGCGGGTACCCGATATTTTTCAATTAAAAAAATCTATTAATTTTTTTTAATACTAAATTTAAATTAGGTCAAGAACTTATAACTCTAGTTAGATTTTTGGTCCCACCTCTGCGCCTTATCGACTCATACTCTCAGGCTTGAGGCCTCTCACGGACTGTCTTCATCGACTCATAATTGTTAAACTTTGAACATTTACAATTATAATATGTAATCGTTAAACTTTCAACATTTACTATTAGTCTATTATGGTTTGTAATCATTAAACAATATTTGTAATCATTATTCCGTATAATTTGTATTCTTGTTTATTTATTTAGTGTTTTGCAAATGTTTTATTTTTTATTTCTAAATAACAAAATTTTAATATTTTATGAAGTGAGTACCCGGAACCGGTTCCAAAAATTCAAGAACCACTCTAACCGGTTCTTGTTCCAATATCTCAAGAACCACCGGTTCCAATTTCGGTTCCTGTCAAATAGGACGGATACTAGCTTATGCTTACCCTATTAATGCTACATATAGTACTCGTAGCCTTTAAAACGGGGGCATAACTATTTTGGGCCAAGAAGCAACAATACGAATCCTCCTTTTGTCAGAAAATCCAAAATCCTAAAGCCCAAACCGGAAGAGACCAGATAGAAATAACGTTTGAATGTATGTACACCCAAATGAAATCTAACACAAGTTAATGGAGACATATTACTCACTACACTTCCCATCCACATACCCCAAATTGGGAATTATCCAAACTCCCTGATCTTTCATCTCTCTTCTCCACTCCTCTCTCATTCTTTCATTAAACCTCAACCCCTTCGCCATTTCAACATTCAAAACCCATCATGTTAACCAACCTCTCCCCTTTTATGCCCTCTTCCTCTTATTCTTCCACCATCAGATTCTTCAACAACAAACCCAAACACCTCTTTTCAAGTTTACCACCATCACCGTCACCATCTTCAACACCTTACTACTCCTCATACCCATCTTCCAATCTCACTTTTCCCGACAAAAGACACTTTCTACATGAAAAGATTGGAATTTCAATCAGAAATAGGGAAAATTTCAAGGCTTCAGCAATAGCTGGGTTTGATTTTGGTGGATTTCAGAGTGCTCAGTCTGTAATCGAAGCTGTTTCGGTTTTGACTGCCATCATAGTTGTTCATGAAAGTGGTCATTTCTTGGCTGCTCAGCTTCAGGGGATTCGTGTAAGTAAATTTGCTGTTGGTTTTGGTCCTATTTTAGCTAAATTCAATGCTAATAATGTCGAGTATTCTTTAAGAGCTTTTCCTTTAGGTGGGTTTGTAGGGTTTCCTGATAATGATCCTGATAGTGATATCCCAGTAGATGATGAGAATTTGTTGAAGAATAGGCCTATACTCGATAGGATCATTGTTATTTCAGCTGGTGTCATTGCCAATATAGTCTTTGCATATATCATAATCTTTGCACAGATAGTGTTTGTTGGATTGCCTGTTCAAGAAGCCTTCCCTGGTGTGATTGTACCCGAGGTTCGCCCCTTTTCTGCTGCTTCCCGAGACGGGTTGCTTGCCGGTGACGTGATTCTATCAATTAACGAGATCGAATTGCCCAAAACCGTACCGAATTCTGTTTCTAAAGTTGTTGATATCATCAAGAAAAACCCCAAATCAGTGGTGTCGTTTAAGGTGAATAGGGGAGGGAAAGATTTCTTGATTAACGTCACCCCAGATCAGAATATGGATGGCAGTGGCCGAATCGGTGTTCAGTTATCACCAAACGTTAGGATTTTGAAGGAGAAACCGAAAGATGTGTTGCAAGCTTTTAGTTTCACGGGTCGCGAATTCTGGGGTCTAACATTTAATGTTGTGGACAGTTTAAAACAGACTTTTCTTAACTTTTCACAATCGGCAAGCAAGGTTTCGGGTCCTGTTGCCATCATAGCAGTAGGTGCAGAAGTTGCGAAATCAAACGTCGATGGATTGTACCAATTTGCAGCCATTTTGAATATTAATCTTGCAGTAATTAACCTTCTTCCTTTGCCTGCTTTAGATGGGGGTTCTTTGGCCTTAATTCTTGTGGAAGCAATAAGAGGTGGGAGAAAACTCCCTTTAGAAGTAGAGCAAGGGATAATGTCATCCGGGTTCACGCTTGTTTTCGTTCTTGGTCTTTTTCTAATCATTCGAGACACACTAAACCTCGATTTCATCAAAGACTTGTTGTGATTCGTTCAAAAACGGTAGTTCTGAGATCAAATTTGGAGATCTTCGTTAGCGACAATATTTTAAATTCTTTCTGGTGTTCAATATAAGAATCCTTCGCTTCGAGGTACGATTTCAATCCAATCCAATCCTGTACTATTTGTGTTATATATAATTTGGATCTTCCTTCAATGTGATTTATGATATTACAGTAGCATGGGAGATAGATAGAACAAGATACCTCATCATACTTTAATTTGTGTTGATTATAAAACCATATTCATTTGCAAATTCGGTAAGTTGGGTATGTCTCGTTTTCTACTCTTTGGGGTAGATGTCAGGTCTGCATACATCTTACCCTCCATAGACTACACTTCCAAGTGGGATATCCTTCGCTTGTTTGGTTTTGGTTTGGGTTTATTAGTTTGCAGACTCGATAAGTTGAGTATGTTTCGTACTCTTACTACTTGCAATGATCTTAACTGGACATTGACCAGCATTTCGCATAGTGTTGTTTTGTTGTGTTTTTCAAGTGCCACGAGAGATCATTCATTGCTTTTACTTGCTTCAAACTTGAGTCGAGTGACCAAATCTTAGTGTTGATTATGCCGAACAAACAGGGTTTTGCGTAGAAACCTTGATTAAGTCAAATTAAACGTATATGAATATACGACTCGAATGTAGGATATTTGTCAAAGTATAGACAAGTTATTGGCTAAGAGGATCAATAGACGACATTTTCTCTATTGTAGTTATTACAGATTCCAAATTGTGGGAGATCAAAGAGGGTCATTATCCTAGCGGTACTTGGTTTATTAGATCCTAGTCTTTTAAGATCGAGCATTCAATACTTACCAAAGGTGCAGAGCATGTAGCTCAGATGACAAAGGTGTGGGTGACTTTGCCCAAATATAGGACCTGGTTTGATCCTAGGCCCTCCACTAGCTTTTAGCCGAAAAAAATGCCCTCACGTTGATGTATTGGGAGGCAGGTTCCTTGTGGGGTCAGTTGAGGTTGCCGGTAATCAACTTTTTGCCAAAAAAAAGTTGAGGAGCATGCCTGAATATTTGTTGTTTACGAATATTATATACATAAAAGACTAGGGTTGTTCATTGGTCCCAAATCCGAACGAGAGCGGAAATGAAAACCCAACTGGGTAACCAAATATAGACTTGGGTCGTTTTAATTTGAAAATATCAGTTCAGTTCTGGTTCGGAACAAGTTTTAGAAAAATGTAGAACCTGAGTTAGTTTGGAAGTGAACTCGTTTAGTTCTCTGGTTTTATTGGTTACGGTTAACGCAAAATCCAAAATCCAAAATCCATAAACCTGACGGCAATTCTCGTATGCACTTCTCATCTTTGGCAAAACGCAAAAACTCACTAGCACTCACATTTGATAAAGCTCGACCCTTTTAATTTTCTGTGAGGTTGGAATCTACTGGTAACTTAGGTACCGAGTTAAGAAATAGGTTTTAGAGCATCTTCAATCCACTCCCTACATCCACCCTTTAATTATGAAAATTAATAAAAACAGTCATTTTCAGGCTTTTGATTCATCTCTTACCTATTTCTCTCCCTAAATTTCAAAATTATCACTAGGTCTGCAAGTGGCACCTTCTCAATTTGGGGAGGGGTCAAAATGTAGAAGAAGGTTTTTGGTCTGTAAGTGTAGAGACCAAATATTTAAATTAGATAAAGGCACTTCTGCCATTTGTGGAGGTGTCGGGACTAATTTAAAGATTTGGTCTCTGCACTTGTCTACCTGGTTCAGAAACTTTTTTTTACACTTTTACCCGTACGCAAGTTAAGAAGTTGTCACTTGTGGAGGTAATGATATTTTGAAATATTAAGAAAGAAATGAATCCAAAGTATGAAAATGATTATTTTAACTAATTTCCCCTTTAATTATTACTAGAAGCGTACTCGCGCAATGCAGCGAGATACATCGTGATTTTAATATTTCATTTTATTTTTTATCTCAGTCGATGTTATAATATGACTTTATGTGATTTTGAAAAAGCGATGATGTTTTTATTTTTGAATAAAATATATGTTTGAAGATATCATA
>NC_037544.1:4250368-4258473 GCF_001531365.2 Cynara cardunculus var. scolymus
ATATGGGATGAAATCGGATAGGGATGAACGAGTTTAAGAGTTTTTAAGAGTTTTAAGAGTTTTTAAGAGTTTTAGCCAAATGCTTTATAATATAGTATAGATTGTAGGGAGTTAAAATCGTCATTTCAGTCATTCCCTACCAAATTTATATTAAGGAAACTAATTAAAATAGCTATTTTCACAGTGGGTTTCACCCATTAGCTATTTCTCTCTCAAAATAACGAAAATTGTCATAGGTCCGCAATTTGCAGAGGTGTCAAAGCATAAAAACGAAAAGAAATTTCTGAACCAGGTCCGTAATTGGAAGGACCAAATATATAAATTAATTATAGATCCGCAAAATATGTCCGCATGTGTTTTTCCAAATTTACATATTTGATCCCCGCAATTGCGGACTTGGTTCATGAACTTTTTTTGTTAATTTAAATGTAGGTAATATAACCACAAGTATAGTGTCTGATTAGTTTGAGCTTGGCTCCAAAGGTCAAAAGTATCAGGAGGTCTTAGGTTTAAATCCAAGGAGGAATAAAAATCCCCTTGTGGCCACGGAGGTTCAAATGTGATGACTCCGGACGATTTGCAAAACAAGTGGTCACTCTGATATTAGTCGGCTCGCATAGCAAGTTGGATATCCAAGTTAATAAAAAAAATGTAGGTAATATACTTGGAGATACTCGAAACACTCATATTCTTATTTAAAGTAGCAGATTGCATTTTACGTCATATGAATCATACGATACATTTCAACAGCTTAAATGATTTGATTAAATGTAAAGTAGACAAGAAGATAATTCGAACATCAATTGTATTTTTCAGTCACGAGGCAACTTGAATAATGACCTTACCCACGTTGGAGCTCGAGAAAAGGGAAACGAAGTTTTCGAAGAAACTCTCGATCCCTTGATCTATTTTGTGCTTCGGTTTTATCTTCCCTTCTTTCATATACTTTTCCATTTGTTGCGAAAATTCTCCAAATCGATTCAGAAAAGAACCGCAGAGAAATCCCTCCATCTTTACCTCTTTTCCAACGATATTCAGCAGGTTCTTTAACCCTTCTCTCTCCGCCGGATTCTTCATCAAAAGAAAATTTAGATGTGAAATAAAACACGACCATCATAGAAATACAGGTGACTTGTTAAGAGGGTAAAATGTATAAAATAGCAATCTATTTTCATAAAAAAAAATTATTATAGCATTGTACTTTAAGTTTTTTTATTATAATAATGTACTTTTAAATTATTTTTTATTAGAACATTGTATTTTGAAATTTTTTTTTCTATTATAACATTAGGTAATGTTTTGATTTAAATTTATTCATTATACTAGGTTTCTGTGTCACCTCAATGTCCATGTAGGCTGTCTACATGTGTTATACCGTTGACGTGACATTTCGTATTAAAACATTGTATTTTCAAAATTATTTTATTATAACATTACTATTTCCTATTATAATATTGTACTTTTAGTTTTAATATTTTATTATTTAGACACTGTATATTTAATCAAACATGGTTACCTATATTTAGTCTCCAAAAGTCGAGATTATAACAGTCGGTAACCTTTTGATTTGAATTAAGATTACATAACACAAGTTATCAGGTTTCTATGTCATGTCATTGTCCGTATGATATGTCAACGTGTAAAATTTTGTTGAGCTGACATTTCCTATTCCAACATTCTACTTTCAAAAAAGAATTGGTTTTACATATTGTTTAATAAATATATTAAATGAATTAGAAAATTTCTAAATTATTCATTAATATACCAATATTAAGAAAACTAATAAAACACAATTTATCTCGCCAAACATTTTTAGAAAATAAGTATTTTCTGAAAAAAAGAAAATAAAAAATCTTACGGTTTTCTTAAAATATTTTTAAAGAATATATCATACTTGTTTAAAAAAAATTATTTTACATATAAATGAACTTATTCATTGATATAATAATATTTATAAAAAAAAAAACTTGTAGAATATCTTTCTAACATTTTAAAAAACTTTAAAAAATATGTATTTTTTGAACAAAATAAAATAAGAAGTATTACTTTTTTTTACAAACAAAGTTGAAAATAATATAGAATGTTTGTTTAAGAAATATTTTACTCTGTAATATTTAATTTGCATGTAATTTAATAAGAAAAAATTTAAAAAATTGAAATGTTTTTTTTTTAAATTATAGAAACGAAAATTGAAAATAATTAAAAATAATTTGAAAAAGTTTTCCTTTTAGTCATGTCATCAAAATGATGTGTCATTCACATCGTCTCATTTAAGCCAAGGAAGCAAAAAAAGTAAGGGATTAACTAGTTTAAAAGGTAACATGTTATCTATTGCTATAATGAGTAGATTTTTTAAAGTATGATGCACTAATAAAAAAGTTTTTTTTAGTCATATCATCAAAATAATGTATCATTCGCATCACCACATTTAAGCCAAAGAAGCAAAAAAAAAAGGTAAGATGTTAACTAGTTTAAAAGGTAACAAGTTACTCATTGTTATAACGAATAGATTTTTCAAAATATGATGTCCTAATAAAAAATAATTTGAAAGTATATTGTTGAAATAAGAAAAAAAATTATAATGATATAATAAGAGAATTTATGAAAGTAAATTGTTATTTTATGTATTTAACTCTAGGAAATAAAAAAAAGCTTAGAATAAGATGCTTGAATGTAGAGGTGGCCAAAAATCGGTCTCGGGGTGGGCCGGGACAGGACCGGACCAAATCGATCTCGATCCCAAAATAGTGATCATGTAACCGATCCAGGTTCCGGTCCTGACCCAAATATGAAGGCCCGGTTAAGATGTATGAGGCTTGGTTATGAGAACCGGTCCCGGTCCTAGTCCCGATTCGGGCCCAAACCGGTCTTATGTAAAAAAATCGATTTCTTTACGTAATTTTTTTTGAAGTTTTTCTTAAAGAGTGTTATTCTAATACACTTGAAAATATGTAATTGGGTCAATTATACATATACTTTAAAAAAAATATTAAACGTTTGTGAGTTAGTATCTTCCCTCATATACCATATGACATATATATAGTGAATACAAAGTAAATGAGACAACTAAATACACTTAAAAAAATATTTTATAATTGATTTTCAATCAAATACACTTAAAAAGTTAAAAATATATTTTTTTTGAAAAAATAGTTCGGACCAGCCGATGCCATCTCTACTTAAATGTGGAGAGAGCATATATATATGATGATAACTTATCTACTTCAGTAATTCCTAGTCATTGCTTAATAATTAAGATAAATATTAACATTGCTTATTGACTTATTCCGGTGTAATACCGGTAATAAACATTTTTGAGTGTTTGGATAAACAATTTATACCGGAACCAAACCGATAATAAGAAGTTTTTGAAGAACTTAAACCCCTTCTAACTTATAATAAGTTCATAAGAACTTTTGTAAAAAAAAATATAAGTTGTTTCAAATAAGCAATCCCAAACACCCACTTAACTGAGATTGCTTATTTGAAACAACTTATGTTTTTCTGCAAAAGTCTTTATCAACTTATTATAAGTTAGAATGATTTAACTTATTCAAAAACTTCTTATTATCGGTTTGGAACCGGTATAAGCTGTTTCTCCAAACACTCAAAAATACTTATTACCAGTGTCAATACCGAAATAAGTCAATAAGTAGTTTTTACAAACAATCCCAAACACCCACTAAATTGATTAAGTAATAAACAAAGAGTGACTTACAGTGTTGTATTGAGATATCATCCCACTTATAGGTATACGAGCACCTTTATTGACATGATTCAGAACAGCCTCCAGCATCTTACCCCCAACGTTGTCCAAGTACAAATCAATCCCATCAGGAAAATACCTGCATTTTGTTAGTAAAATGTCGACAGTTTGAGAAGATTTAACGATGATATAAATTACAATTGGTCTTTACATATTAATTCAATTTGAATAAATAAGAGTTATGGTTCTAATTGTAAGTAATATGTAAAAACCAATTGTATTAATATGTAATTGGAACCATAACTCTTATTTATTCAAATTATATTAATATATAAAGACCAAAATCGTTAAAATTTATGGCTTTCGCCTCATTGTGCAGGTACACAACTAGTATCATATATGATATATGACTTTGGATCATGTGAGACAACATTTTTACACTTGAAACTTCATAGCAAAATACTATGAAGATAACCTTCACAGTGTTTTTGCTATGAAGGTTCGGATTTTTTTTACCTTCACAATATTTTCTTGTGAAATTTCAAGTGTAAAAATGTGGTCTCACGAAAACAGACTAGTCTCACGTGAACCCAAACCCTATGATATATTGTTAATGATTCAACTTACTTCGTTAGTATGGCATCAAAATCTGTTTCTTTATGGTAGTTGAATGCTTCGTCGTATCCGAATTCATCCTTCAAAACCTGAACCTGCAAATTTTTATAATGTTCGGTATTTTATCAAAAAGAGTCTGACTCTTTCGTTCAAAAGACCCAAAAAATATAAGGGGCTATTTGACAGTTGCTAAATAGTTTGGTGCAGAATGATTAAGTTGTCAGAATGATTAAGAGGCTCTCATGATATAGTGCAAAATAAAATATTATTGTTTGGTAATTGTTTACAATGAAGTTAGGACGCTTAATGGTTAAGGGAGACTTATAATACAAAATCATTCAGATGGTTTTAGAACCATTAAGAGACAGACTTTTTGTTTGTCAAACAAAATTTACTTTTTAACGATTCAGAGACTGCCTCTTAATTGAATTATTAAGTAGTAAACAAACAATCCCTAAGTTGGATTAATGATGACATGAATCGCCAATAAATTGAACACACCAACAGTGTCTAACTTATAATCGTACCTTCTCATCGGAGCCAGTACTTCCAACAACTCGACATCCTTTTAGCTTAGCCAATTGTCCGGCAAACATTCCGACCCCACCAGCAGCCGCGGATATGAACACATTTGATCCAGGATCAGGGTTCCCTATCACCTTTATTCCGACCCATGCTGTAAACCCCGGTACTCCTTTTATTTCACGCATCAATATTTACATTCTTAGTCGAACTCATAAAATAAATACGTAACATGTTATGATAGTAATACAAGTTTTTAAAATATCAGTATTGTTGAAGCATTAATTGGTTACCATACTGATGTGGTATCCAACTGGGTATTATTTGTTATTTAACCCAATTTCATTACATCACTCACTATATCAGTATGGTAACCGGTTAACGTTTCAACCGGTCATTCAGTTACTTAAATGCTTAAAACTTTACATCTTATGTACCAAAATGAAAGTTGTGAAAGTGCGTTATCCAAAATATGAATCAAGTTAAAGTACATTATTTTTTCATACAATTTACCTTAGAAGTTATTATAGAAAAAAGTTATTTAGTTTTCTATTCATAGTTTAGACAAGAATTTAAGTAAAGTAAACTCAACCATTTTGCAATGCATAAAATTATGTGGGCGTATCTTAGCATGTTAAATATGAGATTTTGAATATGGCCCAAATTTACATGTGTTTAAGGTCTTTTATCGACATGTGTAAAACTATAATCAAAATTATTTAGATTCAAAACATTAATTGTTTGGTTTTAGGTTCAAATCATTAATGGTTTATGTTTAGTTTCAGATTGTTAATCGTTTTAGGTTTAGCCTATTTTCGTTTTAAACTTATATTATCTGTTATCTCATTTATACAATGTAATCGAAAGTTTTGAATGTAACAAATTCTCCAAAAAGATTGGAAAGCCCCGGAAAATTATATTTACCAATTTACCTTTTATTTACTTAAATTTATTCTCGTTATTAATTAAATTTTTAGAAAAGTTTTTAATTGAAATTTTTTATGTTTTTAATATATATTTTTATATATAATTAATAAATTCATAAAATAAATATTTATATTTCTATTCGAGTTTATTCAAGATAAATGTCAACTTTCAAAATTAAGTCACCCAAAGCTTACCAGGTAAATGTTTAACAGTAAGAGTCAACATTCCCACTTAGGGGTCGTTTATTAAACGCTTACTTAGTAAGTATTTATTGGGTAATTTTTCTTACCGGATGAACATAACAATGATAAAAAATCTTACCCGGTAAGAGCAATGATAAAGATGAAGAGTCTTACTCGGTAAGCAAGAGTGACGACTCTTACCCGAATAAGCACTTACCGGGTAAATTGTTGTATACAATATTATTTTGATGTACTACAATCTTATCTGGTAAAATAAATTACAGTGTTGATTCTTAATGGTAAACGCTTACCGGGTAAGCATTTAGGTAAACGGCTCCTTAGTTTACCAGGTCAGATTCTAGTCCATCAAAACAGTATCGTATATAACATTTTGCCTAGTAAACGCTTAATGGGTATAAGTCGCCACACTCACTTATGGGGTAAGACTTTTGGTCCCCACCAAGTTCTTACCAGATAAGATTCTTGATTTTTGTCATGTTAATCTAGTAAGCATTTACCGTGTAAGATTTTAGTAAACGGCACCTAAAGTGTCTATTTTCTAATCATGCCCTTAATTAAATAAGATGAAGAAAGTTATTATTCTATATATAATTAAGGATATAATTTTTATTTAATTAATTAAAAATAATAATATCTACGTATTCCTAAGACCGAAAAGGTAATTTACCAAGACAACTAAGGTAATCAGGCAAAGAGATGTCGGCCGTTGGATCAATCTTTCTAACAAAATCGGACGGTGTGATGCAATACTCAGCAATAGGGAAAAAAGGGTGAACGACGATGTCACCCTCACTGAAGTTGTTGTTTTTCGATCGTACGACCCTCCCTATCCCGTATCCCGTTATCACCTGCGACACGTAAAACATAACATTAATTTTAAGAGGTTTACATCTTAAATTAGGTTAAAACGCATCGTAAAATACATTAAAATGTAATTAAGTTTGCCTTAATTCTTATTTAGTTTAACTGTTAATTTTTTTCCTCAATTAGTTTAACAACCGTTCAATTCTTTCTATTCCGAACCAATTTTACCTGATAAACTGAGTTTTTTTTGTTAACCTGGATATCCAACCCGCTATGCGAGCCGACTAATCTCAGGGCAACCACCTGTTTTGTTTTGCAGGTAGCCCGGAGTCACCGCATTTGAACATTCATGGCTACAAAGTGATTTTTGTTTCTTCTTAGATTTGAACCTGTGACCTTCAGACACTTTTGACCTTTGGAGTCAAGCTCAAACCAATCAGGCACCACCCTTGTGGTTATAAACTGAGTTTTTCAAACTATGTGGCAAGTGGTATTGGTTGATTTCGATTTCACAAAATACCATATAATTAAAAACCACAATATAATTTGACAACTTGTAAATTTAGGCACTGTCAAAACCCTTATGATTATGGAGATTCACCTACGATAACTTCAGGTTGTTCAAAGTTGTATGGTGAATAAGTCAGTACGCATAAATCAACCAAAAAACCCACGTTATCAGGAAAAAAACTCAACGTATACGTCATCAATAGTTATAAGATGCAAGGGTACGAATAAAAAATGTAGCAACCAAAATTTTTTGGTTATTTTAAATAGAAAATATGACAAATTTTTATTATAATTTAATATAATTTTGGCCTTTTGAATGAATCATCATTGAAAATTATTGAACTTATATTATAAAACGGTTATTATAAACTTGTGGTTTTTAAATTCACAATTATTAATTATTAATTAATGAATTAATTTTTCTTCCTCAATAATTGTAAACGTTAACAAATGGGTTAGATTGGGGTGTCAATTTTTTTAGGATTAAAAAAAATTCGAATTTGAATTTGATGAATGATGGTGTGAGAAAATAAATTATTTATACTATATTATAAAGTATTTGACAAAAATTCTTAAAAATCATTTTTTATGCATAAAGTATTATTTATTAATACATATTACTTAAAACTCAAGATTGCAAGTAGATTGTGCGTAAGTACAACTTATTAAAACTTCATATCTAAATTTATGTAACTAACTGCAGATAAACATAATCAAATACATGATAAATATCTCATTTTAAATATAAAAAATCTAAAATATAATTAGAATAATCATTAAATTATAACAGAATACTTAATTATTATCTTTATAAAATA
>NC_037544.1:4258546-4259834 GCF_001531365.2 Cynara cardunculus var. scolymus
AAATCACATAAAAATAAGAACTTTTTAAATAGTTGATTTGATATTAACATTGATATATATATTTTTTTATGATATTTTTAAATTTATATTTTGTTCAGAATAAAAACATTATAGCTTTCTTAAAAACACATAAAATCGTATTATAACATCGACACAGAGACAAATAATAAAATAAAACATTAAAATCGAGATGTGTCTTGCTGCATTGTACTAGTACTCTTCTAGTAGTGAAAAGCGTAAGAAGATATCTGAACTCTTAATTACTTTTAATTCCATGTCCACCTATGAATTGTGCTTTAGAAGAGAATTGATTTGGGGTGCATCTTAATGTACTTCATTAGTGTTGATATTCAATTATGATTGATCCAAAAATGGAGATCTCTTCTTATCATAACTTCTCCTTTTACTGAAACCCAACCCTTTCGGTTTAATCTTATACACCAGGCCTAAGAGGATACTATATCCCAACCACACAATATGCATATCTGAGAGGTACCTCAGCAGATCAAACAACTTTACAGGACTTTGATCCATCTTAAAGGTACTCGAATAAAAATTCTAAGCCAACCGCTAAAACATAAGACAAGAAGTTGGTTTTTAAAAGTATATAATATTTATATACGAAAAATAGGTAAATAAACTCCTACACCCTCTTGGCCTCTTTACATTTGGTGAGGTTTGAACCCCTTAACTCTTAAATAATAATTAATTATAAATATAATTAAAAATAATGACCTTGTTGATGGGAAGTTGAGCCAAGTATAGATCATCATTACGGCCGGTTATTCTGGACCGTAGATAAGGATCGACGGAGATCAACAGCAGCTGAAGTGCCATCTGCTCATCGGGAATTGATTCATAATCGAGCGAAACGGTGACCGTACGAAGCTTCAGATGATCTGACGTCGGTAAATTTTCCGGTGCAATGGCTGCTAGATACCATTCTCTGCTTTCCACCACCGTCGTCGCCGCCGCTACTCCACCGCCACCTCCCATCTCTCTCTCTCTCTCTTTCTTCTGTTGGTGAGAAATTTGTTGGAGTAATGATAACACAGCTCGAAGGTTGTCGTTAAATAGGAAAAAGTTCGGGGGTTGATATCCCCACCCCGTTACGTCATTTCTCACCCCCTCCCACTCACATCTTTCCCTCACTTACACTCTCACGTTCACCAAATTTTTTAAAAATTTAATTTTAAATTTACACTTTATACCCTTATAATTAATTAATTAATTTACTTTACATCCTTTTCTTTTAAAATTTTTATTTTACACCCTTATCAAATTAACA
>NC_037544.1:4261050-4268268 GCF_001531365.2 Cynara cardunculus var. scolymus
AAAAATAAAATAAATAAATTTTAATTATTTTATTGTATTATATAGGTGGGGTGTAGAAAATGTAGATAGGAAAACCCCAAAAGGGGGTTCATACCCACTGTCCACTGATAACAAAAAGCTGTGCTTTTTATAAACTAATTTAATATTTATATTTGGAAAGTTTTGTTTGCATTCGTGAAGTTGGTGGTTAGATTGATCGGGTTGAAGATATTTTATGAGGTGTTTAGGATTGTTTATAAAAATAATTTATTGACTTATTCTGATGTGATACCTGTAATAAGTATTTTTAAATGTTTGGATAAACAACTTATAACGGTGCCAAATCGGTAATAAGAGGTTTTTGAAGAAGTTAAACCTGACTTATAATAAGTTGATAAGTGTTTTTTGTAGAAAAACATAAGTCGTTTCAAATAAGCAATCCCAAACACCCCTAAGAAATCCATTTTGATGTTTGCGGTTTGAAAAATCTAAACTCAATCCAACACAAATCAAATTACAACCCAACCTAACCCGTACGTGTTGATAGGGTTGAATCTTTGATACGTTAAAATATTTTTTTAATCTTCAATATGTTATTTCTTTACTTATAATTTCTTTTTCATCATCAATCATTTGGTACAACTTATTCATATTTTTTCTACGTATATCACATTTAATTATTTTTCTCGATTTACATATATATGTTCACAGTTACTAAACATATATACGAATGAATTATATAGAGATGGAGAATAGATTGAATGAAAAGCGTACGTGATAGTGTAATTATATAATGTATATATTAATAAAAACTCAACAATCATATTAAATACAAGAAAATAAAAGGATATCGGGTTCATCAGGTTCAAATAATAGTAACTTAATACCTACGGTTTCGAAAATTTTGTAACTCGATTAGACAGCGTGTTGCTTTGGTTTGAGTTATTTCGCGTTGGGTTGAGTATGATTGGTCGGGTTTTTAAGCACCCCTAGTTGTCTGTATATCGGGTTAATCATTTAAAAACTTTAATATATATATATATATATATATATATATATATTAAAACGGGATACATCTCAATTTTAATGTTTCATTCTATAATATGGTTTTGAAAAAAATGATAATGTTTTTATATTTGAATAAAATATAAATTTTAAGACCCATAAGTTTTTTTTTTATTGATATAAGTATCAAATCAAATTTTTAAAACTTATTGTTTTTTGTACATCTTTAAGTTCAATTTTTAGTATAATTTAAGTTAAGGACGAAGTAATTTATTTTAGGTATAATAATATAACGTTATTTATAAAGATAATTTTTAGTTCAATCTTCTTATTATAATTTAGTTTAGGTTTAATAACAAATTAATTTATTTTAGGTTTAATAATACTAGAAAGGTACTCACGCAATGTAACGAGATACATCTCAATTTTGATGTTCTTTTTTTTTTTTTGTCTCAGTCGATGTTATAATACAATTTTATGTTGTTTTGAGAACAAACAATAATGTTTTTATTTTTGAATAAAATATAAATATAAAAATATCATAAAAAATTAAAAATATATATATTGAAATTAATACCAAACTAACTATTTAAAATTTCTCTTTTTATATGTAATTTCTGTAATTCTTTTTTTTTAATTTTTGGTTTAATAATATATTTTTTTATAAAGATAATAACTAAGTATTTTGTTAGAACTCAATGATCAACCTAATTATATTTTTACCAAAAGGCATTTGGCCTAGCGGTATGTGAGTCATTGGCCTTTTTGGAAGGTGTGTGCTTTTATTTGTTCTATTTGCCGTATATAAATATTATATACTTAAAAAAAAACTAATTATATTTTAGATGTTTTATATTTAAAATGAGATATTTATTTTCTATTTAATTATGTTTATCTGGAGTTAGTTACACGAATTCAAACATAGAGCTTTAATAAATTATACTTACGCACAATTTACTTGTAATCTTGAAGTTTAAGTTAGTTACTCCTTCATTCTCACACTCCATCTTCTTTATAGCCATACGTACTCTAAAGTGCTACCTATCTTTGCAAACAAAACACTAAAATACAACTCACCGACTACTTGTTTGTATTATAAAACTCCTATGTACTCTCATCTCCGTGTTTTTTGATGTTTGTCTTATCCGCATAATCCCGCATCCACAGTTCACAAACTCGAACCAAGATCTACACCTTGTGTCTTTACGGGTTTTCCCAAAATCATCGTCGGTATCAATGTTTTGATATGTCTTCCAACAGGTTCATTATTTCCCGACATGTTACCTTCGATAAAAACGCCTTCCCTTTCTCAAAACCCTCCACCCAATCTGAAAACTATGACTTCTTAAACACTCCACTTCATCCCCTTTTTTCACGATCATCTCTTCACGACTCTTCGCGAACAGTTTTTATGCATCAACTTCACGGGTTCAATGATGCTCGGTTTCCCGACCTTGTCTGTCGTTTAAAGAAGTCCCTACATGGTTTGAAACAGGCTCCCCGCACGTGGTACACTCGGTTTGCCTCATTTTGTCTCGACAATTGGCTTTTCTCACAGTCGGTCGGATAATTCATTGTTTATTTATCGGCGAGGAAATGATGTAGCTTACTTATTATTATACGTCGATGACATTATTCTAACTGCCCCTTCTGATAATCTTTGTCAATCAATCGTTTCAAAGCTTTGTTTCGAGTTTGCTACGAAAGATATTGGTCGACTTTATAATTTATGGGAATTTCGTATGCTCATGATAAACAGGGGTTATTTCTTTATCAAACGAAATATGCTACCGAAATCTTGGAGCGTGCCAACATGTCATCCTGCAACCCATGTTACACTCCCGTGGACACAAATGTAAAGTTTAGTGCGTCATCAAGACCGCCCATTGTTGATCATATTTTGTACCCAAGTCTGGCTGGCGCTCTTCAATATTTGACACTCAACCCCCCCCCCCCCCCGACATCTCTTATGATGCAACAAGTCTGTATGTATATGCATGATCCATGAGAATCACATTCTCGAGCTCTACGTCAGATTTTACGTTATACTATACTCGTGGCATGTTGGATCCCGGGTTACATTTGACAGCCTCTGCTCCTACGGGCCTTATAGCCTACACCGATATAGATTGGGGCGGGTGTTCGGATACTCGCCGATCAACTTCAGGGTATTGCGTGTTCTTGGGTAATTCCCTCATCTCTTGGTCCTCAAAGAGACAACACACCATCTCAAGATCTAGTGCAGAGGACGGATATCGGGCGGTTGCAAATGTGGTCTCCGAAACATGCCGGTTAAGGAATCTTCTACTCGAACTTCATTGTTCGATTAACAAGGCTACACCCGTTTATTATGACAACGTGAGCGCAGTGTACCCTTCCGGTAATCCGCTCCAACACCAACGCACCAAGCACGTAGTGCTAGATATTCATCTTGTTCGAGAGAAGGTGGTCGGCGGCCAAGTTCGGGTTCTCCATGTACCATCTTGGTACCAGTTTGCTGATATGTTTACAAAAGGTCTACCACGACTTCTGTTCGAATAATTTCGATTCAGTCTCAGCATTGGCGGATCCCCAGCTTCGACTGTGGGAGAGTATTAGCCGAAGATTTGCACAAATCCCTTGATTTGTGCAGAACATTTGTCTTTCCATATGATAGACTTTCCTTATGGCTATCTTTATGATTCTTATATATAGAGAGGTAGGGGAATTGTATAAAACACAATAAATATTGAAACACCGTTCAGGCAAAAATAAGCATAAAAACTCAAATTTTCTATTAGAATACAATAACAAATCATTGTCATTAAGCATAGTTTTATATTTGAGACAAAATTTAACATGGAAACTCAAATTTTCCGTTAGAACGTATATTAAACACAACAATGATTTACAATTTATTGTTGTTTTCGTCCATATGGTTTACAATTCATTATTGTATTTACTTGATGGTAAATTAGTTGTGTACCCGCGCAATGCGACGCGAGCCGTTAATTTTAATGATTTTGAAGTTTCACTGGTTTTATTAAAGAAGATTTAACGATGATATAAGTTACACTTGGTCTTTACATATTAATACAATTTGAATAAATAGAGTTATGGTTCCAATTACAGTATATTGATAAAAAATTTGTATGACAGTTTAAAATCTAATATATTTAAATAACTCTACAAATGTGTTCGAATATATAGAAGAGTTAGTGTTGAGTTAGCCGAAAATCAAAGTTTATCAGAAGCTTGGTCTAAAATTCCCGAAAAATTAGCTTTTTATAATTACATCGGAAATAATCCGGCAAAGGGGGGATTATTCAGGGATTTACACCAAGAGCAAATAATTAATAGATTATGAACGAGACCGAGAGTTCTAGAGCAATTGAATGAGAGATGAATTATAGAACTTTTAATAACTCATGATGAATATCAGTTTAAATCTCACATTGGGGGATATGAGAAGACGTAGAGGTATGAGAGTGTGAATGCATGAGCGAAATGTATCAAAAGTATCTTGGGAACATGAAAAGAAAAAATAATAATGTGCATTGATAACTTGTACTATATGTTATTTTAATTGTAGATTAAGAGATTTTAAAACCAAATGCATAAATTAGTAGTACTTAATGAATTATGAATTGTTTTTAAGACTTTGTGCATTAAAAATTATTTGAATTTTGATAAATTTGATTTATAAGGTAGTATAGATAACTGATGGATTTAGCCTTAGAGACGAAAGCTATAATGAATTACAAACTTCAGAGATGAAAACCGTAATTTTAAAAGTAAAAATGGACAAAAAAATCACAACTTTTAATTAACCACACAGACAAAAAAAAAACGTAGTTACTCTACGAGTTTGATATTTCACCTAAAATTAACGGTAGAAACTCAAATTTTCTATTATAAGTTTAAAACGTACATTAAACACAACAGTGGATTCATCATTATTAAACCAATCGACATAGATTTTAGAGTAGACTACACTTTTTCCTCTTTTTGGTTTGTTGAAAATTACTATTTCTGTCCATATGTTTTTAAAATTAATAAAATGATATTCGTATAATGTAGTGAGATATATTTCGATTTTAATGTTACATTTTTTTTGTCTCAGTCGATGTTACAATATAGTTTTATGTGGTTTTGAAAAAACGATAATGTTTTTATTTTTGAATAAAATATAAACATGAATATATATCATAAAAAAAGATTTTTTTATATTAGTACCAAACTAACTATATAAAAGTTCTCTTTTTTTATTTTTCTTTAATTCATTTTTTTTAATTTTTGTTTAATAATATAATATTTTATAAAGATAATAATCAAGTATTTTGTTAGAACTCAATGATTATCTTAATTATATATTAGATTTTCTATAATTAAAATGGATGTTTATCTTGTATTTGATTATGTTTATCTGTAGTTACACAAATTTAAAAATAGAGCTTTAATAAGTTGTATTTACGTAAAAGTACTTGTAATCTTAAGTTTTAAGTAATATACATCAATAAAGTATTTCATGCATAAAAAATGGTTTTTAAGAGTTTTTGTTAAATGCTTTATAATATAGTATAGATGATTTCTGTCATCGTGGTTTATAAATTCATTGTTGTTCTCGTTTATTTGGTTTACAATTAATTGTTGTTTTCGTCTCCCATATTTAACATGAAACACTAACAAATTTAGCCTCAAAACCACATGAACGAAAATCGTAAACCGTAACTTCGAAAACATATGAATGAAAGTCGCGATCTTTTAAGAAACCACAGGGATGAAAAACACAGTTTACTGTGGATTTTAACTAAAAATGTACAAGTTCATACGCTTTAAACAGTCGATTACGACCTTGTTGATCAATTATTTCTTCCCCGATAGACACGGGTTACCGAACGAGGTTGGTTCGATGGTGGTTGAACTACTTTTAGACCCGTTTGGTAAGTTTTCGAAGAAGTGCTTCTAGAAAACTTTTGTTTATGGTCACCTTTTTATATAAATATAATAAACATAAACGATAAAAAAATCACTTATTATTTTAGTAACAAAAATGGAACTTTTGTATGACGTGGAAATTAAGAGAAATTAATCAAAATTAAAGAACATAATGTTTATATAAATTATAAAATTATAACAAATTACGAAGTTATTAATTTTGATAATTTTGAATCACAAAAAAAAATTCAAAAATGAGTATTTATAAATTCCCCCTCTCCTTCCAATTATCTCTCACCTCTAGGCGTGGTAATGGGACGAGGATAGAGCGAGTTTTCTAATCCCAGGTCCCGGTTTCTATAAACGGACCTGGCCTCGGCACCGGTTCCCAGTTGGTACCCCGATTTATTTTCCAGATCAAATCCTGGTCAAACCTCGATCCTCGTTTCTGGTCAAGACCTAATTTTATAAGATAATATATATATATATATACATAAATTATATAAAATATATTGATAATATTATATACCGGGTACGGGGCGAGTCGATGGATACGCTACCCGTCCCCAATCCCGATTTAAGTCTACCAGGGATCCTTGGCCTCGATTCCGAGACCTGTTTTAACGGGGAATCCCCGTCCCTGTTTGAATCGGATGAACCGCATTCCCCGTCGAATCGGGACAAATCAACAACCATACTCATCTCTCCTTTGTCTCCTACACATCCAACCACCATCACTCCACTTTTTGTGAATGCAGTGTGCAAAAAAAAAACTCACTTCTCATTTTTTTTAATATACAAAATGTAATGTTTATTTATATATTATTATATAAATTTCATATTATACAATAAAATTATAAAAAAATCAAATATAATTTATTAGTCTTCATTTGTCTATATTAATTTTAACTTGTTATTTTATATCTTCTGTTAACACATATGAAAAATTAAAACAAAAATATATTTTTATAATACAATAAACAAATATAATGGTTAAAAAACAATAAAAGAAAATAAAGTTTATTTTATAATAATTAATTTATATTTTTTGTATCCATTTTAATTTATATGTTTTGTAGTTGCTAAGAAATAACAAAAGGGGTTTTCTAACCCCACCCCCTCCTACACTCTTCCCTTACATTTTCTATACCCCCTCCTATATATTATTTTTCAGTTTTAACCTTTTAATATTTTCAGTTTTGATCTTTCAATTTTTATAATATTTTGTTATTATATTTTTTATGTTTTTAATTTTTAATATAGATTATAATTATATAAATTAATTAACTTTATATTATTATTAATTAATAAAGTATT
>NC_037544.1:4269148-4273570 GCF_001531365.2 Cynara cardunculus var. scolymus
CAATATTGGACTCATTTCGAATGTATTAACGAGACGATTATAATGATATAATTTGTTAAAATAAAAATGTATTTTTTAAACATGTTATAATTGATATATAATTATGTGTGTTAATTTGATAAGGGTGTAAAATGAAAATTTTAAAAGAAAATGATATAAAGTAAATTAATTATCTAATTATAGGGGTATGAAATGTAAATTTAAAATTAAAATTTTAAAAAATTCGGTGAATGTGAATGTGAATGTGAGGGTGTGAGTGAGGGAAAGATGTGAGGAGGAGGGGGTGAGAAGTGATTGTAAGGGGGTGGGGATATCAACCCCAATAATAAAAATATTATATGTGGTAATTATATGGCAAGAAAAAATATGATAAGTGAAGTTCTCGAAGGTTACACCACTATGGAATGTGGATGCTCTTATATTAACATATATCCATTTACAAAAAAACAAAACAAAAAGGTAAAAACATTTTAGTATGTTTAGCAGTTTAATAAATCGACAATGAATGATAAACATGTTCAAATACAAGATTAGCTATTTGAACAGGTATTTCACGAAAACAGGGATTGTCATTGAAATCTGATCGTCTGTTCAATTTGCTGGATTTGGTGAGATTTGAAATTGAATTCCATTCCAATCTCACGTTTGGCTTAAAGAAAAATATAAAACCAAAATCAGATAGGAGTGGTTGATAATCCACCAGATTTCATATGATGTATTTCTGATTTTTTTTAAATGTATTAAAAACAGTAATGTTGTAATAATCAATTAATAAAAGTTAAGTAAATCATTTTATAATAATTTATAATTTATTTTCATAATTTATCTATTAGAAACTGAATTCAACTCTATTCCAAATTTTAACAGAAACCAAGTAAGCCAAATATTCAAAATTCTTCCACAAAATCTCGATCCTACGAAAAAACGTCCCATCAAAATCGAACACTCATTACAGTAAAAATCGAACACTTTTGTGGCCATGGAGGTTCAAATACGGTGAATTCGGGTTATTGTAAAAATCGGAACACTTTTACCGTAAAAATCGTGTTTCTTTTACTTTCCCTCTATGCCCTCTATTTTCCCGCGCTTTCTCTCCTTACAAATCCTGCCTCCCTCTCCCTTCTGCCACATCGCAGGGTCTCTCTCTAACCTAATCCTTCTCGTTACCTCCTCTCCGACTGCCATGAACCGCCGTATCAGAAAACATTCTGTTGCCAAGAAGTCTGACAACGGTTACCTCCGCTACCTAAGGCCCGGCGCCCTCGCTCAACTCCGTGACTCTAAAATTAACGCTAGATCTCATCTACGATCATATGGTTCTCAGATCTCTATTCATCGCGCTGTTCCATCCTCACCTACTTCTTCACCTTCACGCTCTCTAAGCGCCTTCAGTGTCATCCAGCAACAGCAACAGGACGTTACTGGCACCTTTACCACCACCGATGGTGAAATACCTTTTATTTTTGCAAGGTTTTACGAGCCTCGTTGTCCTCAGAGGAAGAAGCTAATGGCTGCTAAATCGATGTTTTGTCCAAGCCACAACTCTAACGGTCTGATCTCAGATGGTCCTGAACCGGTAGTTGATGTTTTCAGTAATGATATCCTTGTTGCTCATTAGTGTAAGTAGTAGTTCATATCGATCAATCTGTAAAAAGTCTAAGAGAGAAGAAAAGTTCACTTTCTTAATTCGGAGCACATTTTTCTTCTGTAGCTTAGTTCGCGACGACCATTCGATTGGGGGATTATTATGTCAACTAGGGTTCAGGACAACATAAACAAAGTCATTTATTGTTCAATTGACTTTTCTCTTGTTGCTAGATCGTTTTCATTTCGAGATTGATATGCTATTTATACGTTACTTGTGGTAATCACACTTCAAGATTGATTTGTTAATCACTGAATGTGAATGCGTTGTCATCAAACATTAATGCAATAGTTGGAAATCAGAACCTCTGCCTTCATTGATTATTTAGCGACTTGATTATTCAACTTGAGAGTTTCATATCGTACTCTGTAAGTCTATCTTATACTACTCGAGCATAAACATCCACACTTAATATTGTGCTTATTTCTTAGCTGGTGTTCAGCAATTTTTTTTGTTGTATTATGAACAATGCCCATTGAACTACTATTTTGGGAGGTTGAATTGTTCAAACATCAATTATTATAAAGTCAAAGCAGTTGAAACACATTATGGACAATTGTGGTCCCACTATAATGACTTACATTTTCCTCTAATTTTGTGATCCAAGACAACATTAGAGATTCCTCTTCTTTCGTATCTGTCTTCTCTTGAACTGTTAAATTGCTTGTTTTAGCACCTGCACAATGTCATGACTGGTTTTACCAAATGATACAGAAAATTGTTCCCTTGAAGAAATGTGGTTTATGTGATGTGATCATGTTGTCACTTGGCAACTTCGGTATGGTAAGGTAATGGATGCTGCTAGGATAGTAGGACTTAGTAGTTCCTTATGTGGCTAAGGACCACCTGAAATACGATTGATTCTAAGGAATTTTGGCTATGAGATCCATCTCTCATTAGCACTAGATGGAGATAAGGTTCAGTAGTTGCTTCTGAGTAGTAAAACTGTAGCAGTAGTTTTACCAATGTTTCCAGCTTGTAGTTTGGCTTGTGCTTGCACTCCAAGATCTCTAAGTCCCCCTTGAGTTCGTTAAGGATCACACAATTTGTTTTTCCTTGGGATGCCCTTGTTCTTTTTTCTTATTAACCTGAATATCCTACCCGCTATGTGAGCCGACTAACTCCAGTACGACCACCTGCTTTGCAGATAGCCCGAAGTCACCGCATTTGAACATCCGTGGCCACAAGGGGATGCCCTTGTTCTTTAGGGTTGGTTGACATGGTAATTTAGTAATTCTTGTCATACCTTCTCGATTCTTGTTCCATCTTGTCTCTACTTAACAAACACAGCCTTATGAATTTGTTGTTCCCATGGGTCCTTCAAAAGTATCTCTCTTTTACCTTTAGGTGTTAGCTCCTTTGGGGATTCATATGCCTTTTGGGGTTGGGCTCCATTTGTTTAGCTTTTTCTGGTTGGGTCCTCTAGGCTCAGGGACCCTTTGTGTATATATCATGTCCTAACAAAAGGCGTTTGTTTATGTAACCTTCTGTTATTGATTTTAAAGAAGTTCTATGAGATCAAATTGAGCTATGTTCTAACACATTGTTTACATAACTTGATGTGTAAACTGGTTCACAGAAATCCATGATGATGCACTTCAACAGTACACCTCCAAATGAACAGAACACAGGCTTTCTTCTTACACCATGCCAGAAGCTACAAAACCATACTGTAAGTTTATCCAGATTATCTTTTTGAACTAAATTGCATGCTGTAATTGAATAAAGCAATCCATGGTATGCTCTTTGTACTTTTAGCACTTCCTCCATGAGTTTACATTAAGGTATGTTGCAAGTTATTCATGTTATGTTGTCTAAAAGATACTTTACGGAAACGTTCAAATGAGAATCGTAAATATTTTGAGAACCTTGGAACCAAGTATTTCATGAATTTTTTTATGATGAATAACCCTAAAATATATATGAAATATCATGCATTATCGTTCATTATATCAATCACAATATTATCAAATTTTCATGAAGAGTTGGTTGGTTATGAGATTCTCAAAATATATTTACGGTTCTCATTTGAAGTTGTCCTCATACAATAAATACTTATGTTAGGAGCCGTTTATCAAACGTATATCCGGGTAAGCGCTTACCAAGTCACACTACTTCACCGGATGAATATGGTAAGGACCAAGAATCATACCTGGTAAGAGCGAAACAAGGACCAAAAGTCTTATCCGGTAAGTAAGGGCAACGATTCTTACCACGGTAAGCACTTACCCGGATAAATTATTCCATACGTGTCGTTTTGGTAGACCAAAATCTTATCCGGTAAGTAAATAATAGTGTTAAATTTTACTGGTAAGTACTTACTGGTTAAGTATTTGGTAAATGTCCCCTTACTCTTAATTATCATTGAAAGAAATTGCAAGAATGGTTATTCCGATGTAGTTCATATGAAGTACTTGGGGCAAGTGTGAAGAACAATATCACGCAAGGGACTTCATGTACACGGTAAGGGGATCTTTGGTTCATTGAATTCAAAGAATTTCAAGGAATTGGAATGGTCTCCTTTGTTTGGTTCATATATTGAAAATATAGAAATCTTCTGAATTCCTTAGATTAAAGATTTCATTATTTCATGGAATATCCCAAAGATTTCAATTCCATCCAACCAAACGCATGGTCAAATTTCATTCCAATTTTTTCAAAGTCAAATTCCTTTGATGGATTCCAATCTTTTTGAATTTCATTATGTGAACTAGAGGTGGCCAAAATTCGGTCCCGGGCCGGGCCGGGCCTTAACCGGTCCCTACCGGGCCTAATCG
>NC_037544.1:4273960-4276045 GCF_001531365.2 Cynara cardunculus var. scolymus
TATATATATACGTTTCGTTGACTTTCGTTGACCGGGCCGGGCCGGGCCGGTCCTATAACCGGTTACATAACCGGTCCCGGTCTTAACCGGTCCCGGTCCCGGTCCCGGTCCCGGTCCCAAAAAACGTCAAAAACCCTAACCGGATCATAACCGGCGGTCCCTCAACCGGTCCCTACCGGTCCCGGTCCCTCTCCGGTCCCGGTCCCGGTCCTCCGTCGGTTACGGGCCGGGCCGGGCCCATTTGGCCATCTCTAATGTGAACCAAACCACCCCTAATTGTATTCAATACAACACTCATTTTTCAGTAACTTATTTTAATAGAATATATCATTTTACCATACAAGCTAAATGCCATTGTGGATCCTCCCTAGAAGTTTATCATCTAAGATCATAGGGGATTTTCCTACTATTCTCCAAGAGCCCATTAAATTACTTAAGGTGACCGTGACCGTAAGCTAGCCTAGACATCGGTTAACCAGAAAAAAGTATGATGAAGTCGTCACAAAGGCAAATATATTTTTATGTTAGTTTAATTACATGCCATTTGTATTACAAGCATTTTGTAAAGGAAAACATTTAGGAGTTTCACAGAACATTGAGGTGACAACAGTCAAATGAAGGATAGGCAGGCTCTTTTCTATAGGTCGTCAGTTGAGTCTCGTCAGGGTCTAAAGCTGTTATCTTCAAGAAGATATATGGAACTCATTGGATTAGTCGAGACGCGTACAAGCTGACACGAATACCTATCAAAAATAAGGTTGAGATCAATGGTCGTACTTGTACAAGTAAAAACAATTAAAATTTATAATTATGTTATTTCATGATTTTATACGGAAAAGTATTGTATAAATATGAAAAATGCAACTGGATGTAATCATATCCACGTAGGCTATCTGCATGTCCCATACCATCGATGTGACTTTTCTTATTGTAGCATTGTACGTACAAAATTATTTTATTATAGCATTACGTTCCTATTACAACATTATACTTTTAGTTGTGTTATTTTATTATTTAGACATTGTACATTTAATCAAACGTTTCTAATCCTAAATTTCAATTAAAAATAGTCTTCCAAGATTAAGATTATTGTGATGGGTATCATTTGATTTAAATTAAGATAATATGACACAAGTTACCAAGTTTCTATGTCATGTCATTTTTCACATGGGATGTCCACGTATAAATTTTTATTGACGTAATATTTTTTATAATAACATTATACTTGGTTTTTTTTTTTATCATTTTACATATTATTTAATCAATATATTAAATGAATTAGATTTTTTTTTAATTATTCATTAATATACCAATGATAAAAAGATTAGTAAAACATAACTTTTCTCGTTAACACGCTAACATTTTTTAAAAATGTATTTTTTAAAAAAAGAAAATAAAAATTGTCATGTTTTTTCACCAAAAAGTATTTATCTTTTAAAACCTATATCATACTTGTCTAATTTTTTTTAACTTGACATATAAATATAATAGATTAATAAGATTTTTTTGAATTATTCATTAATATAACAATATTATGAAAACTTGTAGAGCATAATTTATCCCATTAACATTTCAAAAAAAGGTTAAAAGGTGTGTATTTTTTAACAAAACGAAACAAGAAGTGTTACATTTTTTTTTACAAAGAAAGAGTTATCTTAAAAATAATGTACCATAATTATTTAAGAAATATTTTACTGTAGAATGTTTAATTTGCAAGCAATTTAAAAAGAAAAAAGTTCAAAAAAATGAAATGTCTTTTTAGTCATCGTAAAGAAAAGTGAAAATCGTTAAAAATAATTTGAAAAAGGTTTTCTTTTATTTTGGTCATGTCATCAAAATGATGTGTTATCCGCATCATCACATTAAAGCCAAGTAAGTAAAAAAAAAAGTAATGGTTTACCGGTTTAAAAGATAACAACTTACCAATTGCTATAATTTGAAAATATATTGTTGTAATTAGGAAATATTTTTTTTTTATAAAAGTAAGTTGATATTTCATGCATTTAACTCAAAAGTATATAAATATCAATATCAAATTAGCTATTTAATTTTTTTTTCCTTTTTTTGTATAATTTCTTTAATTAG
>NC_037544.1:4276103-4278706 GCF_001531365.2 Cynara cardunculus var. scolymus
TTAATTATATTTTAGATTTTTTATATTTAAAATTTAATGTTTATTCTGTATTTAATTATGTTTATCTTTAATTAGTTACACAAATTAAAAAAATGAAAGTTGTAACTTCATACATAAAAAATGACTTTTAAAATGTTTTGTCAACTATTTTATAATATAGTATATATGACAAAAACTCTTAAAAATCATTTTATATGCGTAAAATACTGTTTATTGATACATGTTACTTAAAACTCAAGATTACAGGTAAATTATGCGTAAGTACAACTTATTAAAGCTTCATATTTGAAATCGTGTAACTAACTACATATAAACATAATCAAATAGAGGATAAACATTTAATTTTGAATATAAAAAATCTAAAATATAATTAGGATAATCGTTGAGTTTTACTAAAATACTTAATTATTATCTTTATAAAAAATTGTATTATTAAACCAAAAATAAAAAATAATTAAAGAAATATACAAAAAAACGAGAAATTTCAAATAGTTAGTTTGGTACTAATATCATTATTTTTTTAAAAAAAATTATGATATATTCATATTTATATTTTATTCAAAAATAAAAATATTATCGTTTTTTCAAAACCACTTAAAACCGTATTATAACATTGACTGAGACAAAAATAAATAAAACGAAACATTAAAATCAAAATATGTCTTGCTGTATTATGCGAGTACCCTTCCATGTTTATATATGAACTTTGAAATGATCATTGATCATGCAAAAGGTATTTCTTTCAAGTTGCTAAAAGTATAAGGACTTTATTTGTACTAAAATACAGTGTAGGGGTTGTAAATGTAATTTATTTAAAGACCAAAAATTTCCTTGTCTTTTTTATTACTTTCCCTATATGCCCTCTATTTTCCCGCTTTTTCTCTCTCCTTAAAATCCCGTCTCTCTCCCCTAAGCGTCAACACAGTCGCTTCTCTCTCTCTCTCTCTCTCTCTAACCTTATCCTTTTGTTTACCTCTTCTCCGACCGCCATGAACCACCGCATCAGAAAAAGATCTGTTGCCAAGAAGTCTGACAACGGTTACCTCCGCTACCTACGGCCCGGCGCCCTTGCTCAACTCCGTGACTCTAAAATCAACGCTAGATCTCATCTACGATCGTATGACACTCAGATTTCAATCCATCGCGCTATATCATCCTCGCTCACTTCTTCACAATCAGGATCTCCCAGCACCTCCGGTGTCATCCAACAACAGCAACAGGAAGTTACTGGCACCTTTACCACCACCGACGGTGAATTACCTTTTATTTCTGCAAGGTTTTATGAGCCTCGTTGTCCTCAGAGGAAGAAGCTAATGGCTGCTAAATCGATGTTTTATTTGAACCACAACTCTAACAGTCTGAACACAGATGGTCCTGAACCGGTAGTTGATTGATGTATTCAGTAATGATATGCTTTTCGCTCATTAGTGTAAGTAGACGTAGTTGTTCCTGTCGATCAATCTGTAAAGGAAAAGGTTAATTCATATCAATCAAAATACCAATTCTCTACTGTAGCTTAGTTGGCCAGGTGTTAACTTGTAGGTTAGAAGTTAACCTTTCATCCTACATTGGTAGAGAGTTTATTTCTAGAGAAGCTTATAAGGCTTTCTCTAGTAATGAGTACTGGGCTGTGAACATATTAGTGGACTTATGGTGGGGGTCTTGAGTGGAAGGCCCAACACACATGTTTTTATTAGAGATTTCGTTAGAAGGATTATCATTAATCCGATTTTATTCTTAATTTGAAATAAATCGTATTTTGAGATAATTATTAATTTTAATTAATTAATCCGATTTTAATTAATTAATTATCTAGATAATTATTAATTTTAATTCTTTGAGATAATTATTAATTTTAATTAATTAATTTGATTTTAACATTTTAATTTAAATTAAAATGTTTATTTGACTTGGTTTAGATATAGGTTTTGGTTGAGAAATCTTCTCCCACTTTCTTTTCTACGTGGGCCTTTTTTGTGGGCTTGAGCTAGGGTTTCACCCGGTATAAATACTGGGTGAAGCCGTATCTATTTTGATATACGAAAACAATTCTTCTTCTGACGAAATTCTGCTCCCATCTCCTATTTCTCTCTACCGGTTTTGCTACAAAAACCTACTCTATATTCTTTGTGATAACTGTCCACAAACGAATAATCTACTGCATCAAATCCTGGGGCTTTACGACTAGCAGACTCACAGCTTCTAAAGAGTGGTCGTATAAAACCTTTAAGGACAGGTTTTCCATGCAGTTTTTCATCCGAATCGACAACATTTTTACCAGGTTGGTTTTACTATTTTTGCATTGTATTTAAATTTCCGTTCACTAAGTGAACACTCTGCTTCTACCCCTTTCTTTCATTGAATCTATCGAGAAGGATAGTTTCAATCTGTGTAAATTGGCATCTATTGAGATTTTTGGTGGGTCTGATTTCAAAAAGTTTTAACCTATTTATTGCTATAAATAATTAAATTATATAAAGATTAAATCTTTATTTGRTGTTCATTTTCTAATTATTTTTATAATTTTTACAACAATCTTAAAGGTTTTATAACAAATGGACACCGGAAATTATCGTCTTCTCAATCAAGACATGATGAAATTA
>NC_037544.1:4279491-4281997 GCF_001531365.2 Cynara cardunculus var. scolymus
CAAATAAAGATTTAATCTTTATATAATTTAATTATTTATAGCAATAAATAGGTTAAAACTTTTTGAAATCAGACCCACCAAAAATCTCAATAGATGCCAATTTACACAGATTGAAACTATCATTCTCGATAGATTCAATGAAAGAAAAGGGTAGAAGCAGAGTGTTCACTTACTGAACAGAAATTTAAATACAATGCAAAAATAGTAAAACCAACCTCGTAAAAATGCTGTCGATTCGGATGAAAAACTGCACGGAAAACCTGTCCTTAAAGGTTTTATACGACCACTCTTTAGAAGCTGTGAGTCTGCTAGTCGCAAAGCCCCAGGATTTGATGCAGTAGATTATTCGTTTGTGAACAGCTATTACAAAGAATATAAAACAGGTTTTTGTAGCAAAACCGGTAGAGAGAAATAGGAGACGAGAGCAGAATTTCGTCAGAAGAAGAATTGTTTTCGTATATCAAAATAGATACTGCTTCACCCAGTATTTATACTGGGTGAAACCCTAGCTCAAGCCCACAAAAAAGGCCCACGTAGAGAAGAAAGTGGGAGAAGATTTCTCGACCAAAACCTATCTCTAAACCAATTCAAATAAACATTTTAATTTAAATTAAAATGTTAAAATCAGATTAATTAATTAAAATTAATAATTATCTCAAAGAATTAAAATTAATAATTATCTAGATAATTAATTAATTAAAATCGGAATAATTAATTAAAATTAATAATTATCTCAAAAAACAATTTATTTCAAATTAAGAATAAAATCGGATTAATGATAATCCTTCTGACGAAATCTCTAATAAAAACGTGTGTGTTGGGCCTTCCACTCAAGACCCCCACCATGAGTCCACTAACATGTTCACAGCCCACTACTAGAGAAAGCCTTATAATATTCTCTAGAAATAAACTCTCTACCAATGTGGGATGGAAGGTTAACCTCCAACCTACAAGTTTCCAACAATCTATACTTGAGCACAATTAATGTTGTCGTGTTTATTTCTTAGCCGGTGTTCAACACATTTGTGTTACTGAACAATGTCCAGGGAACTGCTCTTGTGGGCTTTTGGGGGGGGGGGGGGGGATTGTTCGAACATCAGTCGATTGTAAAGTCAAATTGTGGCCCAACATGCTGACTTAGTTACTTAATGAAAGTTCCTTTAATTTTCTAATCCTTGAGTCCACACTTCTCATACTAACTTCTTAAACTGTTAAATTTTGCCTGTTTTAGCACCTGCAATGATGTCTTAACTGGTTTTACCAAACAATACATAAATTTGTTCCCTTGAAGAAATGCGGGTCATGTTGTCATAAGGCAATTCCAATATAGTAAGGTCATGACCGATGCTAGGACAGTACTTGGTAGGATGTAGTAGCTCATTGTGTGGTCAAGGACCAAATGAACTACGTTTGAGTTTATGAAATTTTAGCTATTAGATTCGTCTTCAGCCTAAGAATTATGCTAGATGGAGGTTGTTCCCATGGATCATGAGTACTGGAGTCCATTGGTCCTTCCAAAGTATTGGCCTTTAGGTGTTAGCTTTTTTGGAATTCGTATGCGTTTAAGAGCGGGCTCTGTTTGTTTAGCTTTTCCTGGTTGGGTCCTCTAGGCTCAGGGACCCTTTGTGTATCATGTCGTAACAAACGGCCTTGTTTTATGTTACATTCTGTTGTAATTGATTTAAAGAAATCCTATGAGATCAAAATTGGTTGTGTTGTTTATCATCCTATCACATTGTTTAGACAATTTGATGTCTAAACCTGTTCAAAGAAATCCAGGATGATGCACTTCATTATCAACAGCATCTCTCCAATGAAGAAAACACAATGGCTCTCTTGTTGCATCATTCCAGAAGCCACTGAGATACTCTAACCTTACTATAAGTTTATGCAAACCATCTTTTTGAACTAAATTGTATGTTGTAATTGAATACAGCAATCAATGATACGCTCTTCATACTGTTAGTACTTCCTTTATCAGTTTACATTAGGTATATTTCAAGATATCCATGTTATGCTGTCTAAATGATACAATAAATGCTTCTGTTACTCTTACCTTTGAAAGAAATTGCAGGATTTGTTTTTGTGATGTAGTTAATGTATATGAAGTACTTGGGCAACCAGGAGCACAAGCTTCACGTAAGGGACTTCATTTACACGGTAAGTGTATTTAATACTCGACTCAAGTATTAGTAAGTAGTAACTTATACTACTAGGCTATGTCATTTTACCATATAAGCTAAATTGAGCGGTTAGATTGTTAAATGCGATGAAGTTATGAAATAGGTGATTTTTTTTTGCTGTTATCTTTAGGGTCCTATGGAATTAGTTAAGGTGCACACAAGATGGTCATGACACCCACGGTTACCAAAGAAAAATGATTGAGATCAATAGTGGTATTTGTAGGACACTATGTACCAGAAAACTAGAAAAACATAAATGAATTAAAATTAGGGATGAGTCGTGGCCCGTGGTAGACGTGGTGGCCTTCCCCTCCCCCCCCCCC
>NC_037544.1:4282137-4291501 GCF_001531365.2 Cynara cardunculus var. scolymus
GTTTAAAATGTTGTTTAACGGTTTGCCAATAAACTGACAAACCTAACAATGTTGTTTAACGGTTTGCCAATAAACTGACAAACCTAACAATGTTGGAGCTTAGTAGTTGTCACCTACTTATTAGGGTAAGATTTTAGTTCACCAAAACGGTATCGTATACAACCGTTTACCAGGTGAGTGCTAACCGTAGTAAGAGTCGTCACCTACTTACTAGGGTACGACTTTCGGTTATTGCCTTCGCTATTACCGGGTAATATTCTTGGTGTTTGTCATATCTATCTGGTAAGGTAATGTGACTTGGTAAACGCTTAACTGGGTAAGCGTTTGATAAACAACTCCTAAGCGCCATTTACCAAACAGGTAGTAAACAGCCCCGTAATTTCTATTTTCTAGTCATAGTTTGCTGCCCGATGAATGAGTATATCTCTAGGCGAAGGACCGTGGGTTAAGGGCCCAACCTTGACGCGCAGGACCTTGTCAACAGAGTCGTGAACTTAAAAGATTACTTCAAAAACGAAATTAATACATGTTAAAAGCAGGGTCTGTCCTAAGATTTCTAATGCCCTATGTGGGAATGCTAAAAAATACACCCATTTTTTTTTAAAGCAAATGATACCTAATTTTTTGTAAGGGTTTGGGACATAGTCAAGCTATAGGGCTCATCCCCACGCCAAAGGAATCAAAGCAGTTGAACAAGAAGGGATGAAGAATAATAGGATTCAGTGTGATTGTTCAGTTGTTTGATGATAGTATTCACGTTGTCTTTCTTTAATTGGATTAACCGCTTAGTTGATATCCTGGGCAGTTTGACTTGTTTACAGCCCAAATGATTAAACCAATGTTAATAACACATAAAAACTCGATATCCTTTGGGATTCTGATGTCCTTAGTGAGATGTGATCCCTCTACTCTCTCTCTCTCTCTCTCTCTCTCTCTCTCTTATAACTTTAGAGAGATGGGCTTTGGTTGATTAATGAGGATCGGATTGTCGAGGACTAATTTAGTACCAATCGGTTTGGATAAATTATGCAAATTTTCGGGACGACCAGTTATTAATTGATTAATTTCAGATATGGTTACTAAGACCAATTAAGGGGAGCAACCGACACTTTTCAGACCAATATCGTTTAAATCATGTTTATTTGCTTGTATATAAAGATGATCTCGTTTAATTGAATAAATGTTGAAACCAATTGTTATGAACCCGTTAGAAATAGTTATTGATCGATCTTTTTTTTCTTCAAGCTTTTGGAGGATGGAACTGGGAGCGTTAAAGAACTACGCAAATTGCTCGTCTATAACTCTAGCCACCAATCTTTAACTCTTCCACCATCAGTCATATTGCATAATTTCTTTCATATTAATCTAAACTATATTATTAAACATTTGACAAAAATTCTTAAAAGCATTTTTATGTATTGATGAATATTACTTAAAATTCAATATTACAAGTAAATTGTATGTAAGTACAACTTATTAAAGATTCATGTTTGAATTTCTGTAACTAACTGCATATGAACATAATCAAATAAATGATAAATATCTCATTTTAAATATAAAAAATCTAAAATATAATTAGAAAAATCATTGAGTTTTAACAAAATACTTAATTATTATATTTATAAAAAAATATATTATTAAACCAAAAAAAAAACTAAAGAAATACAAAAAAGAGAAATTTTAAATAGTTAGTTTGGTACTAATATCAATATTTTTTTTTCATTTTTTTGTGATATATCTTTATATTTTATTTAAAAATAAATATATTACGTTTTCTCAAAACCACATAAAACTGTATTATAACATTGACTGAGACAAAAAAAAAAAAAAACGAAAGATTTAAATCGAGATGTATCTCGCTGCATTGTGCGAGTACCCTTCTAGTCTTACAAATATAATGGCATTAAGCTATTATTATTTTATAGTAAGTTTTTTTTAAATGTATTACGATGATAAAACTATAGAATACTTGATACCCGTTAGAAATAATATAATTAATAGTAAAATATCTAAAATACAGAATCTGTTGCAGTTGAAAGTAATTTTGTTTGAAGATTTTAATTTTTAATTTAATTTAGAGAAATTATAGATATCATGATGGTAAATGAATGTTTTTCGTTACAGTTAAAAAGATATCTGAAAATGGTAATAGTTTTAGGAATTTAAGTGCGATATAATACTCTTTTTTGTAGTTTAATTTTGTTAAAACTTAACGTAACATATACTTAATATAAAATCAATATCAGCATGTATTAATAAATAAAAACCGGTACTGTTAAGTTGGTAACAAATGAAGTTAGATATCATATAATATAATATTTTACATACAAATTATAATTGATTGTTACACGATGTAAATTTTTACTTACTGGTGTAAGTTACATGAGAAAAAATGCTTATTTTTGTGTGATGAAAAGTCAAATACATTGATTAAAGAAGATAAAAAATAGTACAAAGTTCAAATCCAATGAGGAATAAAAATTCTCTTGTGGTCACAGAGGTTCAAATGCGGTGACTCCGGACTACCTGTAAAGCAGGTGTCGTGCTGAGATTAGTCGGGTCGCATAGCGGGTTGGATATCTAGGTTAATAAAAAAATAGTACATAAAAATTTATTATATATGTAGTTTCAAAATCATAAAAATGGCCACCATAATTTGTAAATACGTTAGGATTTTGATCTTTTTTTTCTGACGACTGTTAAAAATTTCTATTAAGGAACATTTTCGTTCTTTTATCATTTTTTGTGTTTACCCAATTAAAAACCATAATAACTAAAGTTACAAAATCAATTTTGATTGGGTAAAAGACAAAAAAATCGATAAAATGGTGAAAATCGATTTTAACAGTCGTTAAAAAAGGACCAAATTCAAACATTTATGGAAGTCAAGATGACCATCTAGTAATTTTAAAAGTATAGGGACTAAAAGTGTTATTTCTAACAAATCATAGAGACGAAATTTGCACTTTACATTGGAATATATGACGTTTGAAATGATTATTGATCATGCAAAAGGTGTTTATTTCAAGTTGCTAAAAGTGTAAGGACTTTATTTGTACTAAAATATAGTGTAGGGGTTGAAAATGTAATTTACTTTTTTCTATTACTTTCCGTATATGCTCTCTATTTTCCCGCTCTTTCTCTCCTTAAAATCCCCTCTCTCTCTCCCTTTGCCCCACGCAGTTGCTTCTCTCTCTCTCTCTCTCTCTACCCGCCATTCTCTCTCTCTCTAACCTTGTCCTACTCACTAACCTCCTCTCCGGCCGCCATGAACCGCCGCATCAGAAAACAATCTGTTGCCAAGAAGTCTGACAACGGTTACCTCCGCTACCTACGGCCCGGCGCCCTCGCTCAACTCCGTGACTCTAAAATCAACGCTAGATCTCATCTACGATCATATGACTCTCAGATTTCAATCTATCGCGCTATATCATCCTCGCTTACTTCTTTACAATCAGGATCTCCCAGCACCTCCGGTGTCATCCAACAACAGCAACAGGAAGTTACTGGCACCTTTACCACCACCGATGGTGAATTACCTTTTATTTCTACAAGGTTTTATGAGCCTCGTTGTCCTCAGAGGAAGAAGCTAATGGCTGCTAAATCGATGTTTTATTCGAACCACAACTCTAACAGTCTGAACTCAGATGGTCATGAACCGGTAGTTGATGTATTCAGTAATGATATACTTTTTGCTCATTAGTGTAAGTAGTTGTTCCTGTCGATCAATCTGTGAAGGAAAATGATTCCTTATATCAATTGCACAATCACAATACCAATGTTGTACCTGTAGCTTAGTTGGGGAGGATCATTCGTTTCGGGTAGTACGAAAATTATGTCAACTAGGGTTCAAGACAGCGTAAATAAAGTCATTTATTGTTCAATTGATTTTTCTCTTGTTGCTAAATTGTTTTTGTTTCGAGATTAATATGCTATTTCTACGTTAGTTATGGTAATCACCACTTTCTAATCACAATTGTGATCAAACATTATTGCAGTAGTTCGAAATCAGAAGAAAAGGCTCAGGGACCCTTTGTATATCATGTCCTAACAAAAGGCCTTGTTTCTTCTATTGTAATTTACTTTAAAGAAATTACGAGATCCAAATGAGTTATGTCTGTTTATCAGCATATCACAGTGTTTACATACCTTGACGTCTAGTCTAAACCGGTTCAAAGTAATCCAGGATGATGCACTTCACGATCAACACCATACCTCCAATGAAGAAAACATAAAGGCTTTCTTCTTGCATCGTTCCAGAAGCCACTGAGATACTCTAACAATACTGTAAGTTTAAACTGTATGCTGTAATTGAATAAAGCAATCAATGATATGCTTTTCATACTGTTAAGGACTTCCTTTATTAGTTTACATTAGAGTATGTTACAAGGTATTCATGTTATATTGTCTAATTGGTACAATAAATATGTCTGTTACTCTTATGATTGAAACAAATTGCAGGATTTATTATCTGTGATGAAGTTCATATGAAGTACTTGGGGCAAGTGGGAATAAAAGCTTCACACAAGGGACTTCATTTACACGGTAATAAATTTGTTTGTCTGGATAAATGAGTGTTGTTGTTTACTTTTTTTATCTGAATAGCATAAATGACCTATTTACCCCCCCAATATTAATTATTTGAACATCAAAACAAAAAATCATAAAGAGGTTGATGATGGGGTGTCTCATTTGGGAAGAAAGCGATGCTTTAAATAAGGGGTGGCGGTGTCATTTTTGTGGCTGAATGGGGACAACACACTATTTCTATCTGTGCGATTAAGCCATGTTAGTACGAATAAGCTGTAAGTAAACAACCCAAATGAACTGTGCGAATAAGGTAGATAGACCAATAAGCCTAATTAAGTGTCTGTGTATATATATATACACTTCATTTATTTGTCAGTAACTTATTTTAATAGGCTATATCATCTTACCATACAAGCTAAATTGAGCGACTAGATCGTCAAATGCGATGAAGTTATGACAAAGGCAAATAAACTTTTATGGTAGTTTAGTTGTGTGCCATTTGTATTACAAACATCTTAGTAGAGGAAAACAATTAGCAGTCCACAAGAGGTTTCAATCACAAGCGGCATATAAAGGCTAGGTCTTTGATAACAACTGACTGTTATTTTTAGGGCCTACGGGATTAGTTGAGATGTACACAAGCTGATACGTAAGGGTACCAAAGAAAAATGATTGAGATCAATGGTGGTGCTTGTAGGACATAGAAAACGTAAATGAAATTAAACTAGGGATGAGTCGAGGCCCATGTTAGACATGGTAGCCTTCGCCCCTCGGCCCCCCCCCCCCCCCCCCCCCCCCCACAAAAAAAAAACTGGTGCATTCGTTTCAATGATACAAAGCCACTTTTCGTCCAAATTTTGCACCTCCTTCGCGTTTTACGCCTGTGGAGAGTCTTTTAACCAGGGTGAGTGACTTCTAACAACTAGGAAATCATATATAAGCTCACTAATGTTCACATTTCCCACTTATGTTGGACAATATCTTTTCCATTCTCAACATTTAGGAGCTGTTTGCCAAACGGTAAAAGTCATCATCCTCACTTACCTTGTCGGGTTACGTTCTCGGCCATCAAAATGGATTATGGTAAGCGTCTTTTACCAGGTAAGCACTTGCTGGGTAAGCGTCTTCTCCATCACTTACCAGATAAGATTCCTGGTCCTTGTTGTGCCTCTTGTTGGGTTACATTCTCGGCCATCACTTGTTGGGTTACGTTCTCGGCCATCAAAATGCATTTGGTTTGATGAAATGATTTTCATGAATTTAGATTTCATGGAATGATTTGGAATATTTGGTGTTTGGTTTGTAGGATTTAGGGGTTGTTTGTTTACCTCTTGATAGTTCTATTAAGAGGCAGCCTCTGAATCGTTAAGAGATGAATCTTATTTGGCAAAAAAGAGTAATGCCTCTTAATGGTTTTAAAACCCTCGGAATGATTTTGTATCTTGGGTCTCTCTTAACCATTAAGCGCCCTAATTTCATTGTAAACAGTTACCAAACAATTATATTTCATTTTGCACTATATTATGAGAGCTTCTTAATCATTCTGCATCAAACCATTCAACAACTTCCAACCAGCCCCTTAGAATAAAATCGAATTCCATTCTTTGTAAATAATTTATAAAAACAAATTATACAAGTAATTAAGTTACTTTTTTATTAATTATTACAAAACTAATGTTTTTAACAAATTTTAAAACATTATTACATGCAAATCCTACAAAATCCCATGAAAACCAAGTTTCCAAGGCTTTTATTCTACCACATACCCAAGTTTGAATCTTGTTAGTGTCATTTTCTTAGTCAAATGATGTCGTCGTTTGAAAAAAAATATGTACATTTGTTTCTTATAGTCAAATGGTGTCATCGTTTGAACTTTTTTCCATATATATTTTTTCTTATAATCAAACGCTACCACCATTTGAAAAAATTTATAAGTCCGTCCCTGTCTTGATCTCTTTTTTCGTCCATAAGAAAATGTGATCGACCATGGATAGATGGAGCTCGAGATGACATTGTAGATGCTAACTAGAGCTAGTGATGAAGGGGAACATCGATAGAAATGGAACCCATGATGGAGGTCAGAGATGAGTTGTTGCTGGTGAATTCATCAATTGAATTTGAAGCAGTAGAACAATGATTGGGAAGACTTAAGGAGGAGGTGGTATGTAATATAATACTAAAAGGGTATTCGTGCAATGCAACGAGATATATTTTAATTTTAATGTTTTATTTTATTTATTTATTTTATCGATAATATGATTTTACGTGGTTTTAGAAAAACGATAATATTTATATTTTTGAATGAAATATAAATTTAAAAAAATACATCGATATTAGTATTAAATTAACTATTTAAAATTTCTCATTTTATGTGTAATTTTCTTTAATTCAATTTTTTATTATAATTTGATTTAGATTTAATAATAAAGTAATTTA
Source organism: Cynara cardunculus var. scolymus (assembly GCF_001531365.2). NCBI lineage: Eukaryota > Viridiplantae > Streptophyta > Magnoliopsida > Asterales > Asteraceae > Cynara > Cynara cardunculus. The sequence continues at coordinate 4,289,104 of NC_037544.1, forward strand.
TTTTTGTTTAATAATGTAATTTTTATAAGGATAATAATTAAGTATTCTGTTAAATTCAATTATTATTCTAATTATATTTTAATTTTTTATATTTGAAATATATATTTAATTATGCTTATCTATAGTTAGTTACAATAATTAAAAAATAAAGCTTTAATAAATTGTACTTACTCACAGTTACTTGTAATTTTTAAGTAATATACATCGATAAACAATATTTCATGCATAAAAAAATGTTTTCAAAATTTTTTGTCAAATGATTTATAATATAGTATAATATTATTAAATATATATATATATATATATATTAAAAAATAATAAAATGACTAAGGATGAAAAGCTGGTGAGCGACGACCATTGTGAGAGATAGCAATGGAGGAGCGATGAAAAGCTGGGCAATGGAGGAGCGATGAAAATCTGGGAGAAAGAGACGGTGAGTTAGGGGAAAAAAGAATCCAACGGGAATGGATTGTTAAAAACCCATGTATTTTCAAAGAATTCTTAAATCCATCGGTCATGGGATTTTAAATTAATCCCTGGATTTTAAATCCTAGCATTCCTACAAACCAAACACAGGATTAGAATGAATTTTAAATCCAAATCCCTTCGATTCTATTTCATTCCTGCAAACCAAACGCACCCTAAATCCTAAACCATAGAATGTATTTCAAGATTCAGAGAGAACTTTGAAAAAAAAAAACAGAGAACCACGAAAAAATGGATGAAAAAAATATATCAAATTAAAGATAATAAAGTGATATATTTTTTTTTTTTGATGTAGCTTATTTTTTTTGTTTTTAAATTTAAAAATTAAAGAAAAATATTTATGTTTTTAAGAAAGATGATTATAACCACATCTTTAATCACATTCGTTGGATCATCTTAATCCAGTGGTTTGTATAACTTCTTCAGTTCTTTCTTTTATCAGGTTTTTCTTTTGAATCTTTAACAATATGAATTTGTAAAATAGATATAACTTACGGACCTATATCTATTTTTATAGATTTGGTCCCCTGCATTTACGGACCTGATTCAGAAACTTTCTTTTTTCCAAACCTGGTATAGAAAATTGCGAAAGTGATTGGACTAATTTACGGACCTAGTTTAGAAACTTAGGAGTTGTTTGCCAGTTGCTAAATTGTTTGATACAGAATGATTAAGTGGTCAGAATGATTAAGAGACTCTTATGATATAGTGCAAAATAAAATATAATTGTTTGTTGATTGTTTACAATGAAATTAGGGCATTGAATGATTAAGGGAGACCCATGATGCAAAATCATTCAGAGGATTTTAGAACAATTAAGAGACATATTTTGTTTTATCAAACAATATTCACTTGTTAACGATTCAGATGCTACATCTTAATTGAACTATTAAGAGTTAGGGGCTGTTTGGCAGTTATTGAATGATTTAGTGCAGAATAGTTAAGAGGTCAGAATGGTTGAGAGGGTCAGAATGGTTAAGTGCTGAATGAAATAATGTTGTTTGGTAACTGTTCTCTGAATGACAATAAATTACCATTTTAACCCTCTCTAACAAAAACCCATTATTYCATTTTAACCTTCACTTTTTGTTCCTCTTTGCCCTCATCGATGGCTTCAATCTGTGAATCATCATCGAGAATCATCATCCGATGAATCATCGAGAATCATCTAAACCCTAAACTAAATTCTTGCCCTTGTTCCTGGACCTTTCGATTGGAGTTTCGTATCTGATGGATTAACTCCGGTGACCAGCCTGAACACAAAATCAAACGCCATGTTATCACTGTTGTCGTTAAAATCTGCCGATTTCTTATCAGATATATCATTTTCGAGGTTCACAAAGAGCTCTGACAAGCTGGTCCGTAGATAGGGAATGAATTTCATGTGCGACGAAGCAAGGAACGAGAGGAAGAACGATTTCAAAGCATGATGGTTAGATTCGGCGGTGTCGAGGAAAGCACAGACACGGTAACCACTGAAGAAGGCCGTTGAGGGCATATAGGTGCCATCGAGAATGTTCTTCTTTTCGACTTTCGTGTTGTCGAAGAGAACGGTGAAGCTTTTGGAATCGAGGACGGCTACGACTCTAGGATTGGAGGAGATGAAAGGTCCTTGCCTTGGTTGTAAAAAGTAGTCGTAACGGTCTTTGATGGGTTCGAAGAACCGCCAGCCATAGTCACCGGGGATTTCTCGCAACGACATATCTGAGCAGGATGCAGGGTGGTCGGAAGATGAAGAAATCATGGTTAATATACAACGGCGACGGCGACGGCGACGTGCGTGAAGAGAGGGGTTGGGAAGAAGGGGTGGGAAGGGTAAACTTGGAAAAATAGATGTCTGAATGGTTTAGTGGTACCCTAGATGCAAAATGGTTAAGAGGGGGATTGTAACCATTAAGAGACATTTTTTTTT
>NC_037544.1:4292026-4307036 GCF_001531365.2 Cynara cardunculus var. scolymus
TATAATATCTTCAAATTTATATTTTATTTAAAAATAAAATTATTATTAATTTCTTAAAAATACATAAAATTGTATTATAACATCAACAAAAATAAAAAATAAAATAATATATCAAAATCGAAATATATCTCATTATATCATGCAAGTAAGCTACTATATTTAATTAACAGCTTTTTGATAAATTAGGTCAAGAAAAATGCTTTTTTTGGGAAAAGATCCGAAAGGAAAATATATGGACAGCACACGACGAATTAATTCCGTTCTAGAAAAGTGGCACACGCCCATACGCTCCATTTGTCTTCCACACTCCCAATTCTGCAAACGCCATTATCAATCATCTCTAACCTTCATCACCGCCATACCTCATCTTCTTCGATTTCAACAAACCTTATCACCCAATCCTTGGATGTTTCTGTAATTCAGTCGTTATCATCATGTATGTAACTGGACCCCATTCTGCAGCTCTCCTTCGAAGAGCTTCAAGGTCCTCTTCCAGGCTTCATTCTTCAATCTCCAGGACTCAAACATCTCCCACGCCTTCCTCAGATCCATCTCCCATCGCTTCTCAGTACCGATCTTACAGCGGCGCATCCTCCGCCTTTCGTTCTGTTAGATCATCCGTCCCACGATGGAGCCACGGTGTTGATTGGAAGTCTCCCGCTACTCTCACGTCTCAGATCAGGATCGCTGCTTCTCCTGTACTCGATCGCTTCCACCGTAGTTTAGCTACTATGGGTAATTGATCCCTACCTTTGCTTAATTATTGATTTCACGCGGTTTTATTTTTGATGTATTTACATAATACCTAGCGTTCCGATGGTTTTTGATTTGAAAGTTATCATTTCGTTTGCTTTATTCTACATCACGTCGAAACGCATCCAAAAGGATGCGTTGACGTACAGGGTCAATTGTCAATCATTCGGTGTATGATTCGAGTTGATGGTGATTTTGACCTAATACTCCCCCCACCCCACGCACACACGAAAAAGGAAAAAAAAAGTAATTCGCTGCCTTTTACACCTCATCATCAAAAGACACTTAAAAAGGGTTAATGATGTTGACTCGGGTAGTTGGGTGTATGGATTTTAGTTGAAGTGTTCATTAGCTAGGTAGTTTAGAAGATAGTATAATATTACCAAAAAGATACATGTTATCTGTTTATCCGTCAAATGAATGCGAATGCCTTAAAAGACAAAGAGAGCATAAAAGAAAATTATACACCGAAGGTTATCAAGGAACATTTCTAGCGGATAAAAGAGTAATCGAGGGGGTTGAAAACCATGAAAGAAACTGTTGGCATCTTTTCTGGACAAATTAAAAATAAAAATGTTGCATTTCTTTTTGGATGGAAGTATCCAGTTTCTAGTTAATCGCAGCTTCTGCAATGTCAATAAAATAATGTTGAACACTATTTATCTTGTGAGCAGGTAAGATTTTTTATTTACATTCGGAAAGAATAAAATATTCACAGAAATCTTAATTTTCATTGCTGTGATTGAGAAACAGAGGTATTTTAGACTACTATATTGGTTCTAAAAGAACTTTCTCTTAAAACTGTAAGCAAGAGGGTATATAAATTTATACAATAGATAAAAAGCTTATATACTGTTGAGTTAGTAGATATTTGCAGGTGATAATATGTTCGTATGAATAAAAGCCTGGATGATTTTGGTATAGAGAATGTTGTGCTATATACAATCTTAAAAATACTGTACCGTTTCCTTATGATGTTCGTCGGATCTGCTTTTTGATGTATCTTTATCTTGTTGCTGTCTGAAATTGTCTTTGTCTAAGTTTTATATCTGATTTGTGTATTTAATGCATGTACAGCGTCTCAGAATGTTTTTAATGGAATTCTAACTGGTCTTCCCAAGCCTGGCGGTGGGGAGTTTGGAAAGTTCTATAGTCTGCCTGCTTTGAATGACCCAAGGATCGGTAATTTTCTTATCATGCAATTTAGATTTCACCATTTTCTCGATACATGTAATACATGCGTCGTGGGCAAAATTATTGCTTGATTCGCAATCTTCTCCTATAAAGCATAAAATCGGAAGTTATGATGTTCGTTCGGTTGTGAGGATTGTTGGTCTTCTTGAAATGTTTGTAAATTAGTGGATACACTTGTTGCACTTTGCTTTACAATAACCATAATCTTTTTGTTGTGGAAAACAGACAAGTTGCCGTATTCTATTAGGATACTTCTTGAATCTGCAATTCGTAATTGTGATAATTTCCAAGTTACTAAGGAAGACGTCGAGAAGATAATTGATTGGGAGAAGACTTCTCCAAAGCAAGTCGAGATTCCATTCAAGCCCGCCCGTGTTCTCTTGCAGGTATCCACTTTGACTTTTTTTCAAACTTTCCATTACCACATGTACCATTTATGCAGAGTGCAGATATCATGTTGTGACTTTTGTCTTAACTTTTCATCACCACATGTACCATTTATGCAGAGTGCAGATATCATGTTGTGACCTTTGTTTTGTTTTCCAGGATTTTACTGGTGTACCAGCTGTTGTTGACCTCGCATGTATGCGTGATGCCATGAATAATCTAGGTGGTGACTCTAACAAGATCAATCCTTTGGTACGTGCTGTAACATGCATTTGTTTTTAACTAACATTGGCCATTGAAGTTAACTGCCAACCTACCTGGACTTGTGGGAGCTTCATATTTATAAGCACATGTATTTGCATTTTGACTGTAAATAATATAATATCGAGTCAGTTGGCATGTCTCTTCATTTAATTAACTTGTTTAAATAGCTCTGTTCGGATGCATTCCGCGCCTCCATGTGTGTATGCAAAAAGAGTTTTGACTTTATTTTTGATGTTTGATTATCATTGTTATGTTTTGCTTCAGGTGCCAGTAGATCTTGTCATTGATCATTCAGTTCAAGTTGATGTAGCTAGGTCAGAAAATGCAGTACAAGCAAATATGGAACTTGAATTTCAAAGAAACAAGGAGAGATTTGCTTTTCTTAAGTGGGGATCAAAAGCTTTCCAGAACATGCTTGTTGTTCCACCAGGATCTGGTATCGTGCATCAGGTACAGGGTTAGATATAGAAGATTATGGGCTCATACTTATTTTGTATTGCATTGAATATCTATCTTGGTGTTAGTGGCGTAATATTAGTATCTTACTTTGGCCAGTCCCTTCAACATTTACCGAGTACAATTTTATATTTTGACATGCTGAACTCCAGATTCGACTTTTTTCCCTTTCTTATTTTTAAATGTTAACTTGATGTAACTAGTGAAGAAAGCAGTTATAATTTAACTTGACACAATTTCAGGTTAATCTTGAATACCTGGGTCGGGTTGTTTTCAACACTGATGGAATGCTCTATCCCGATAGTGTTGTGGGAACTGATTCCCACACTACAATGATTGACGGGTTAGGTGTTGCTGGTTGGGGGGTTGGAGGAATTGAAGCTGAGGCAACAATGCTTGGGCAGGTAAAGGATTTAGAAACTCTGTTGGTAATATCTTGCAACTTGCTGATGAATGTGGGTACATATATTTTGTGACGAGCTGTTTGGTTGATTGTGCGGTTTTCTCGTTGAACTACTCCAAATTGGATGTCACCTAGCTTGATATCTAAGAGCATAACTGCATAAGTAGCTTGTCGTATTAGTCCATTGTAGTAGTTAACAAATAACATGAGGTAAAGGTATGATCACGGTCACAGTTGTGGGCTTGGTGAAGATTCCTTATTAGAGTCTTTTCTCTTAATTCAGTGACAAAATCTTGCTCTTTCACCAATACTATGAAAGAAGTTGTATGTATGCGTCATATCTGGTGATTTTTGTTCATTTTATTACTCTAGCCCATGGTTTTAAAATTCGTTTGAGGCGAACGCCTTGGCTTAGTGAGGTGGTTCGGTGAGGCATGAGGTGGTGTCGAGGCATGAGGTGGTGTCGAGGCGTACTCCTCAGATGATCTGCTTTGGTAATGGGTTTTTTTGGATTTCTTTTATAAGCTTTATGGCAGTAGTAGTACTTCTCTTTATAGTATAACAATCTTTTTTTTTATTTTCAAAAACAAAAAGTCAACGCTCTCCCAATGTATACTTTTAATATTTTAAAACCCAAAAAGCTAGTACTTTCTCCTCTCAATCAAAAAAATGTGGTTTAACCCTTCCTCTTCTTCCAAGCAACCAATTTTTCCACACCCCCAGCCTATCTCGCGGTTTCATTCTTTCCTCTGTCAAGAACCACTGAACCAGCTTCTCTTAGTAATTTAGTATTATATATATATATATATATAATATACATACAAATGTATATATATTTGTAGTATATATACATATTTTGGTGTATATCTGTTTCCGCCTCGTGCTTATGCCTCGCCTCGTTGAGGGAAAACGCCTCGAGACCCGATTCGTTCTTTTAAAACTTGCTCTAGCCACAAAAAATTGAAGGAAAATACGGGCATTGCTGGATCGGGATTGCCTCCTTTTCTTGTGTGCAGCTTTCCTCTTGTCCTGATACTTGTCGTGAATTGATCTTTCAACTTTGTCTTCTTGACACATGATGTATCCAAGCATTCTACTGTAGTTTATCCCTAACATATTGTATTGTCATATTGACAGCCAATGAGCATGGTTTTGCCTGGGGTTGTTGGCTTTAAGTTATCAGGGAAATTGCGTGATGGTGTAACAGCTACTGATTTGGTTTTAACTGTCACCCAAATGTTGAGGAAGCATGGTGTCGTTGGAAAATTTGTTGAATTCCATGGTAGGTAAACCTGGCTGTGATTAGCAGCTACATGGTAGCAACTAGCAAGTACCTGCAAATATTTACTTCCGTTTATTTTGATAGGTGATGGTGTGGGTAAAATATCTCTAGCTGATAGGGCTACCATTGCCAACATGTCTCCTGAATATGGTGCAACAATGGGGTTCTTCCCAGTGGATCATGTCACTCTTCAATATCTCAAATTAACTGGACGAAGCGATGATACTGTATGTACATTTTAGTTATATGGGCCACCATTAAACTAGTTACAGTATACTGCCTGATGCATCTTGCTTGTGCTCTTCATTGACATCCCCCTTTGGTGAAATTTAGGTAGCAATGATAGAAGCATATTTAAGGGCAAACAACATGTTTGTTGACTATAATGAGGTAAGATCCCTACTTGTGATTCTTAACTGCAAAATGGACTATTTAATATCACTCTGATAATGTAATTATGATGTATATAATTCCAGCCACAACAAGAAAGAGTATACTCATCCTACTTGGAGCTAGACCTTACAGATGTAGAACCTTGTATATCAGGGCCAAAGAGGTGTGTGTTTGTGCAGTTTTAACCAGTGCAAGATGTCCCACATCTCCATTAACTTGTATAATGCTTTCAGTCTGTTTTCCAGATATTTACTATTTCTTTGACAGGCCTCATGACCGGGTTCCTTTGAAAGACATGAAAGCAGATTGGCATTCTTGCCTTGACAACAAAGTAGGATTCAAGGTGAGTTTTAGATGGACAAGATTTGGTTTATGAACCCCTTAGCTATGTAATTTTTGTTTATAAATGTTTGTTTTTACTCTCTTGAATCCCAACCTCCCTCTCGGGTGATGGAATATGTTTAAGTAAACTGGTTGACACATCATCTTTTACTTGTTGCATTGTATATTTTTAACTTACCCATTCTGGAAAAACAAAACCTTTCAGGGCTTTGCTGTACCAAAAGAGGCACAGGACAAAGTTGCAAAATTTTCATTTCATGGACAACCAGCAGAACTCAGGCATGGTAGTGTTGTGATTGCTGCTATCACGAGCTGCACAAATACATCAAACCCTAGTGTTATGCTTGGGGCAGGCCTTGTTGCGAAAAAGGCCTGCGAATTGGGCCTAAAGGTTAGTCATGCATGGTTACATATCGATGACATCTGGTGCTAACCTAATTTTCTGTTTCTCCTACCCTACTTAAGCTTTGGGTATATTTCAGGTCTTCTAATATAATTGCTTCCCATAATGCTTAATAACCAGGTCAAACCATGGGTTAAAACAAGTCTTGCTCCAGGCTCTGGAGTTGTTACAAAATATTTGCTACAAAGGTGTTGATTGTATTTTTTTAAAGAACAAAATTCTTCATTATCTAGTTTGTTCCCTTGACGGAAGAAAACTAACTAGGATATGAGTCTTTTTCTTAATACAGTGGATTGCAGAAGTATTTGAATGAGCAAGGGTTCAACATTGTTGGCTATGGCTGCACAACATGTATTGGCAATTCAGGGGATCTGGATGAAAGTGTTGGTTCTGCGATAACTGAAAATGGTAGAGTTGTACCTTTCTTTTGTAACCCTCTAGTATGGCCTAATTAGAAACTAAGGGGATGTTTACGATGTGTTGATTGCGTGTAACTGGGTAAGAGGTGTTTATCTGGTTAGAAGGGATGTTGTTTACCAACACACACTGACCATAAATATGCTGACCAAGAAACTGACGCAGTCAGGAAGGGATTGCTTTCTGAAGTCTGTGCTTCAGTCAGCACTTATCTAGAACGAACCTCTTACCCAAACCGCATTCTTACTCGATTGGCGCTTACGCAATTTGTGTTGGTAAATGGCCCCTAAGATTCCAATTCCTGTTCTGTTTGAAGCTATAAATTTGATCTTTGATCTCTTTCCCTCCTGGCGCTTCTGTGCAGATATCATTGCATCTGCTGTTCTCTCTGGGAACCGTAACTTCGAAGGACGTGTTCATGCTTTGACAAGAGCAAACTACCTTGCATCACCACCTTTAGTTGTCGCCTATGCCCTAGCAGGCACGGTAAGAACATAGTTTGATAGAAAATTATCAAGCATACATCATGAGAACCTTCAAGAGCATGAATACATTCTCTTTGGAAGAAATATTAATTCATATAAATGGCCTTGTGAAAGGAATGGCAGATGAACTTCACGCTGTTTCCACATGCTTGATGGTTTATCTAATATTTTCATCTGAAGTGGCAATTAAGTGATATTAACATTTAACAGTGGAGGGGCTGTGTTTATTTCTCGAGGATGCTAGGGTAGCAAGAGCTATGTTGAAGTAGAAATTTAGTTGCTAACAAATTGGGAGGGTCATCATAATATGAGAATATGGATTGATCTAGATCATGATCCATTTATTTGGATTAGTTGGGTCATGATTAGAATCACAACCCATTTGCTAATGGATCAGATCAAACCGCTAGTTGATCCAACCCATTGACAGCCTTAGGTCATGGTTAGAATTGCATCAAGGACCACCCAGGCGCTTCATTCTTACATAGTATTGTACAAATGTGCACTTATATCTGATTTCCTTTGTCAGCTCAGGACATGTTGATTTTGTTTCTCAGGTTGATATTGATTTTGAGAAGGAACCAATTGGAGTTGGAAAAGATGGAAAGGATGTTTATTTCAGGGATATCTGGCCAAGCACCCAAGAAGTTGCAGATGTAAGCACCCTAAGAGTCTGTTGAAATTATCAGACTTTTTCTGATTGTAAGCTAAAGGAAATATTAAAATCAAAACAAATCTATCTTAGAAGCCATTAAATCCACCCACAGGCTATATTCTAGGCCCAAAAGTTTGTTTTGTTAACTTGAAAGATTAAATGTTTCAGGCCGTCCAATCAAGTGTTTTACCCGCCATGTTTAAGAGTACTTATGAAGCTATCACCAAGGGAAATCCTATGTGGAATGACCTATCAGTCGAAGAATCCAAGTTATACTCATGGGACACAAAGTCTACTTACATCCATGAGCCACCATATTTCAAGAACATGACAATGGACCCGCCCGGGGCCCATGGTGTGAAGGATGCCTACTGCTTGCTGAACTTTGGTGACAGTATCACAACAGATCACATTTCACCTGCAGGAAGCATCCACAAGGACAGCCCGGCTGCAAAGTTCCTTCTTGAACATGGGGTTGATCGCAAGGACTTCAATTCTTATGGTAGTCGAAGAGGTAACGATGAAATTATGGCAAGGGGTACTTTTGCCAACATCCGCATTGTTAACAAACTCTTAAATGGAGAAGTGGGCCCAAAGACGGTACATATTCCCACCGGAGAGAAACTCTCTGTGTTTGATGCTGCGTCGGTGAGTTCATGAATGTTATGTCCAGTAAATTATACAATGAAAACACGTTATCTTTTGCCTTAATTATCGCAACCATTGTGCATCTTACCAGAGGTACAAGGCTGCTGGCCAGGATACCATTGTTTTGGCTGGAGCAGAGTATGGTAGTGGAAGCTCCAGAGATTGGGCTGCCAAGGGCCCTATGTTGTTGGTGAGTTATTAAATTATGTTCTTATCTCTCTTTCGCACACTTTTCACGAGCCCCAGGAGGGGGGTGGGTCTTTCATGGAAGCAGTGGCTCTACTCTTTGAGCTAGAGATCAGGTCTGCGTACATCTTAACCTCCCCCGACCCCACCTCGGGGTGGGATATACTGGGTCTGTTTGGTTTGGTAAATTTCAAGTCTGACTTTTGGTATTGATGGTTGCAATGGTTATGGATATTCTACAGGGTGTTAAAGCAGTGATTGCTAAAAGTTTTGAGAGGATCCATCGCAGTAATTTGGTAGGAATGGGTATTATACCGCTTTGTTTCAAGGCCGGCGAGGATGCAGACACGCTACAGCTGACTGGCCATGAACGATATAACATAGACCTACCAAGCAATATTAGTGAGATCCGGCCTGGTCAAGATGTGACCGTGACTACCGACTCTGGGAAGTCATTCACTTGCACCGTACGCTTTGACACGGAGGTATGCTTTCTTTACTTCATTTATCTGATAAAATAACATGTTCATTTTCAAGTTGGAAGAACACGACCAAGTCAAAAGAGAGAGAGAGAGAGAGAGAAAATGTATATGTTATCATCACGATCATCCAGAAACAGTTTCTTTACTCTTTCGGGGTAGAGGAAATATATCTGTATATTCGAGACCCTACTTCCGAGTGAGATATATATATTGGGTTTGTTTGATGACGGAGTTTGAGTTATTAATGCAGGTGGAATTGGCGTATTTCAACCATGGTGGCATTCTCCCGTACGTTATTCGACAACTGACTACACAAAAGTGAAATGCTGTTTCAATTTGAGCCAAAATAAAGAGTTATTCTACCAACAGACACAATCAAGATAGTTGACAAAATGAGTTTCTTTGTCATGGGAAGAGGTGTTTTCTGCTGCTGATTTTTTATTTAATTATTTTCGTTTCCAAATTTATGTATCATGTATCCAAATTCCAAACTATGCCAACGAAAGTTGAAGCTAGCTTTCATTGAAATTGCTGTGAAATTAGGGTTGTTTGTTTACCTTTTAATAGTTTCATTAAGAGGCAATCTCTGAATCGTTAAGAGGTGAATATTGTTTGGCAAAAAAAAATATGTCTCTTAATGATTTTAAAACCCTTTTAATAGTTTTGTATCGTGAGCTTCCTTTAACCATTAAGAGCCCTAATTTCATTATAAATAATTATCAAATAATTATATTTTATTTTGTATTATGTTATGAGAGTTTCTTAATCATTCTGATCATTTAATGATTTTGGAAAAAACCATTCAACAACTGCCAAACAGCTCCTTATTCTGTCTGTAACAGACTATTACCTCCCTTTAAAAACTTTACCCAAAATGTATTGTTTCATTAAAAGCATTTATTTAATTAATCATATTAATTAATTATAAAATTAAACAAAGACACTGGCACTGGCAGGTTATCTTACAACATCAATCCATTTTAAGAATAAATTCGAGGATATATTTGAAGAAATTCTGACCGTCGGTTGGAATGGTTTGTCGGTTTCATCTTCTATTTCACTCCCCAATGGGGTTCATAGAACATGGTCATATGAGTGGATCCCGTCACTTTGAAATTCCATTGGATTCTAATAGAGAAATGTATTCTAGAATAGTAAAACGAGTAGCAATGTTGCGTGAAGGTAGAAGGCCCACGGGTCGTGAACTTGAAGTTTTACTCCTTGGGAATCGATCTTTTTGGTAACATTTAAGATCAAATGGAACTTCCAAACCATTCTCCAAATTGGAAATAAAAAGAGAGAATAAAAGATCTCCATTAGAGATTCGGTTGACTGATTAGGGATTGGCTATGGTTTGATTCGGTCAATTAATTAGGGATTGGCTATGGTTTGATTTGGTCGACTGATTAGGGATTGATTATGGTTTGATGGTCTGGGAGTGGGTTACATATTTAATGGAACTTCAAGCATTGAATATCGGTTATGGATCGTATTTCTCAAAAAAAAAAATAAGTTTTTATAAATTGTAATACTAGTTTTTTAAGTTTTTTTTTCAAGATTTTATCTACTTAAATATATTATTTAAAATGTCTTTTAATATTAAATTTCTCAAATTTTAATCATAAAAACATGTGTCACATTTTTATGTAAAAAAAACATATATATGTTATTGAACCTAAATCAGTCTCATAATTTTTCGGTCAAAACCAACCATCGTGATTTTTAATCAACCGATTTAGGACAGCGCAGCTTGAAACCGATTTTTTTACCATCTCTTCGTCATATACATCAATAAATCTCCAATCAATTGATTATTTTTTTAATCCTTTTAGGAGATGAAATGTGTATAATATCTGTAAAATTTATTTTGTAAATTATTAATTTATAAAAAGTTTGTTAAGGTATTAATTGCATTCAACATTTTAATTTAATTTAGGATCCAAGATAAATTGTTAAAGCTGAATTTAATATCTTTTAAAAATTCGTCTTTTTTTTATATTGAAGAAATCTTAAAAAAAAAATAACAGTTAGGAGTCATTTATTAAACGCTTATTTGATAAACGTTTATCAAGTCATATTACCTTACCGGACGAATATGGTAAGAACCAAGAATCTTATCCGGTAAGAGCGAGACAAAGACCAAAAGTCTTACCCGGTAAGTGGGGGCGACAACTCTTACCACGGTAAGCACTTACCAAGTAAATTACTACATACGATACCTTTTTGGTGGATATCCAATAAGTAGTTGATAGTGTTAAGTTTTACCAGTAAACACTTTCTGAATAAGTGTTTGGTAAACGACCCCTTAAACAATCTCTCTTGGCTTCCAGTGAAATTGCAAAAAAAAAAAAAAAATTGATATCATGTACATAAACCGAGTGTCCGATGAAACATATACACGATATTAATTCATTATAAAATCCAATTGAACAATAAATCTAAGCATGTAATGAATGAATGGAGACAGCTAATTACAAAAAAAAAACAGGTATGAACACAAATATTGTATTCGAACCAAGCAGCTACATCTTGTCATGAACATATTCAGGTATAGTTTGTAACGTAGGATTCCAACTGCATCCACACATCATCGACGACCTTCTGCTTCTGCTACGATTCACCGATATTCGATCAGCCAACGATGGCGGTGACGGGTGGTGGTGATGGGTGATGACCCTATTCAAGAGCTGATTCAATTCAGCTTGTGTCAACACCACCTTAACCCTCACAGCTCTCTTGATTCTAGGAGATCTCATGGTCTTCCTTTTCTTACAATAGTAATGATGGTTGGGTACCGCATGATCACGATCATGTGGTACCCAACCATCATGATCATCTGCATGCAATGTGGATGTCACAAGAGGCTTTGTTTCTTCTGCTTCATGGGGTTCTCCTGATCTCATCATTGGGTTTAAGCAGTTTCCCATTTAAACGGATGGTGGTTGCCACCGATGGTGGTGGCGACCACGATGGGGGCGGGGGGCGGGAGAAGGGGTTGGAATTGAGAGGAGATAGAGTTTAGCCTTATCAATCATGTATCTTTCTCTTATAGTGTTTGAAAAGAAACCAAAACATAACATTTCAATATATGTGTGCATGGGATCAGGATTTTATAATAAAAAAATCCGTTTGTGGCTACGTAGGTTCAAATGCGGTGACTCCGGGCTATCTGTAAAGCAGGTGATCGTCCTGGGATTAGTCGATTCGCATAGCGGGTTGGATATCCACGTTAATAAAAAAAAGTAATGTTGTATTTTTTTTTATTATTTGTTATAAATAATAATGTAATGGCATTTGACAAATTCAGAGCGTTTAGATTTTTTACGTGAAGATTACAGACCATGAGGTACTTAAGTTCTTACGAAGCATCCCTCGAAAACGATTACATACATCTGTAAATGTTACCAAGATCGTTCTTGAAAATCCGATGTTTTAAACCTAAAAATATACCAAATGACTTTTGGTCTAGCGGTATCGTAGTCATTGGCCTCCTAGTAAGTCACGTATTCAAAACTCACCAAAAGTGAGAAGGGTGTGTGAGTTTATTTGTTGCATTTGACGTATATAAATATTATATACTTCAAAAAAAAACCTAAAAATATGTACAAGCATTTCTAAGCAAAAGTTCGTTGTTTATTTGTTATTTTCTTTAACGTTTTAAAAGTTTTCGGTCAATTTCTCTTTGAAATATATAATATAAGTTATATACGGCAAATACAACAAATAAACTTACACACCCTCCTCACTATTGATGAAGTTTGAACCTCTTACCTTCTAAAAAGCAAAAGACTCAGATACCGCTAGACCAAAGACGCTTTGGTTTATTTAGGAATTTAGTTTGGTTAATGATTAAATATGAAGAAAAAGTTATAGTAGTTAAGTGAATTGACAATTAGGAAATTGGTTATAAATTAATTTGCTTAGGTACATCTGCCGTTTGGTAGGAATGTTGGGATTATGCATCAATCATTCCATTTTTAATTTTTTGTGTATTATTATTTGTGATTTTATTAAAAAAAAATTTACCTGGATATCCAACCCGTTATGTAAGCCGATTAATTTCAGAACAACCATCTGTTTTGCAAATAGCCCGGAGTAACCGTATTTGAACACCCGTGGCATAAGGGGATTTTTATTCCTTCTTGGATTTGAACCTGAGACCTTCTGGTACTTTTGACCTTTGAAGCCAAGTTCAAACCAATCAGGTACCACCCTTGTGGTTTTATTAAAAATTAATTATTATATTTGTTAGATTATAAAAAAAATATTGAAATTTATTAAGAAAGATAATTATAAGCTTTTATAAGATAACAGATAAAAATTATCCATAACCATTTTTATAATACGCAGTGGCAGATCAAGAAAGTCATATGATCGGGGGCGTATTTAAGGGTATTAAAAGAACCCATTGTCGAATAACCCGTTCGAGTCGAATGAGGTTTGGGTTAATGTTTTTAAGTTGTTATTTTTTTTTTTTGAATAATTCAAAAATCCGTACTAAGACATCATTAACGGCAATAGAGAATGCATAATCTCATAAAACATTTCAAAAGAAACGTCGATCTTAAATATCAAAATCTTTCAAAAGAACAATAAAATTGCTGAGAATTACAACGGAATCCATATTCACTTTTGTACAAATCAAATAAACAGCTTTTTTGATTTGGTTTTTATTTATTTTATTAAAACCGTTGATCACTCCGATTCAAAATCAGAACCAAAATAGATTTTTTTACTTCCAAACCAGTCCTAAACCAAATTGGTTTCTATCGCATTTTTATCTTTTACTTTTTGGTTTTTGATTTTGAGAATCCCAGTTCTAAGTAGCAAATCAAGAACAGATTGAAGATAGAAAGCAGATGAACATATATCTGATTTTATTGAAACAAAACAGAAATTACAATGTTTTTTTCTCTCTAAACGACTCTCATAAAAAATCTCTCAATATGAATACGAATAATGAAATCTTAAGCCCAAGACACCTATTTATAGGTGTCACGTTACCTCATCGGATGAATATGGTAAGAACCAATAATCTTACCCGAAAAAAGCGGGACAAAGACCAAGAGTCTTAACCGGTAAGCGAGGGCGACGACTCTTACCATGGTAAGCACTTACCGGGTAAATTGTTGCATGTGATGTCGTTTTGATAGACTAAAATCTTATTCAGTAAGTAAATAATAGTGTTAAATTTTATTGATAAACACTTACCGGATAAGTATTTAGTAAACGGCCTCTTACTTTATAAAACTTTTAATATCTTGTATTAATCTAATCCTTTACAACCTTGGCCACACACCCAATTAAATTATTGTTAAGGTTTGGTTATTAGGATAATATTTAGTTAAATATTTTATTCTATTTTATTGTCATTTGACAACCACCAAAAAAAACCTCATTCAAGTTTCTTGTCAATATTTGATTATAATTTTTTTTCAAAAAATAAAACTTTATTGAAAATAAATAAAATACGACAAACAGGTTTTAAAGTTTCTCTGTAAGATGCAGACAAAATCCAACGTTACAAAACAAAATATGTCGAAAACGTAGAACAGAAAAAGACTAAACCCAAACCATTACAACTCGACAATGAAGCTTGTTCAAAACTCGTCTGTAGTTACAATCTGATTAAGCCATGAGAACACAGATCAGTCGGATCTCCTCGAAACATCCACTGAATATTGAGAACTCCTACCTGAACCATATTCTGGGATACCAGATTCATTTTTTAATTTGTAATATATATATAGGGGCAGGTTCAAATGAAAACCATATCATTCTAAAAAAACGTGTAAACCAAAATCGACCAATAGAAAATTTTCATTCTTTTTTAATTAAATTTAATCAATAAGGTCACTTTGGTCATTTTCATTATTTTTTTCATAAATAAGGAAGTTATTAATGAATATTAAATAAGGAAATTTAATAATGGAAATGATATAAATGGAATGATTTAAAGATTTTAATATTTTATAATATTAAAAATTGATTTTTTTTTACTCAATGAAGCTGGAAACATTCATAAAGATTTTATCTTGTTATGTAATGAATGAATGATTTGAGGTTCATTGTATCAAAAATTACCGGTTATGAACATGTTTCATATGAAAAGGTTTTAAAATGAAAAGGTTTCATATTACAATAGCATAATATATTAATGTTCATATGAAAAGGTTTTAAAATGAAAAGGTTTCATATTACAATAGCATAATATTTTAATGTTCATATGAAAAGGTTTTAAAATGAAAAGGTTTCATATT
>NC_037544.1:4307044-4308096 GCF_001531365.2 Cynara cardunculus var. scolymus
AAAATGAAAAGGTTTCATATTACCATAGCATAATATATTAATGTTCATATGAAAAAGGTTTCATTACGAAGAAACAGTTGCATATTATATTAAATGCATAATGAAAAGGTTTCATCATAATGAAACGAGTGCATAATATATTTTATTTTTTATGCAATTAATGTTCATATCAGAAGGTTTCATTATAAAATGTTTTATTTGTTTTTTTTATTTATATTGTACATGTTCATCTACTTCCAGGTCATGATGATGAAACATATTCATTTTCAAGTTTCATGGCGATCCATGTTGCATTGTGTGGGATGATGATCCGTGTATTCGGATACTTGACAATGAAACGAATTCATTTACAAATGTAACGTGTGCATGTCCCTGAAACGGGTTCATAATGTAATTGAACAGTTAGTCATGAACCGCTTTAAGACATGAACAATGATGCTGGAGGTGAATGGTTAAGTAGATTAAATGTTAAATGAAACCGGTGCATATACAAAATCGATTCATCATTGCAAAATATGAATGAGTTTCAATATCAAATGAGGATAATGAAACTCGATATTGCAAAATCATAATAKTTAATAAGCGTATTAAATAATGAAATATGATCATTTATTTTAATTTTTTATGAAATTATTCATTATACATTAGTGAATATGTTGTGTTTTGATTTTGATATAACTTATTGATGGATATTATTTTAAAAAATGTTAACATTAAAATAGTATATTACTTCACAAAGTGAATCAATTTCATTAATAATATAATTTACCTGATATGATTGCCTTGAATAAAAAATACTATGAATTAAATTTATTTAAATGCATAGACATTAATGTTACCTTTGTTTACCGATTCTACCCTTTTTGATGAAATAAAATAAATATTGATTATTTTTTATTTTTTTATTTTTAATTATTAATTTTCTAAAATAAAGTAATATAATCTTAGTCATTGATCAAAAAAATGAATGGATGAGATTGGTTTACACGGTTTTTACAAATGGATCAAGTTTTTATTTGAATGCTCCTATATATATATATATATATATATAT
>NC_037544.1:4309041-4321590 GCF_001531365.2 Cynara cardunculus var. scolymus
TGTGTGTGTGTGTGTGTGTGTGTGTGTATAACAAGTAGAATACATGTACAATGATTACAAATAGGGGTGAACCTAGTAAGACCCAAGTGGGGTCTCGTGTACCTACTTAACTTATTTTTGCAAGATTTTTTTGGGATGAAAGATGAACCCGTAAACTTTGAGGGATGTGTTGGTATATTAGATTATAGAAGAATATCAATCAAAAAAACGAAAAAGTCCCGTCAAACCAACCAAAAAACAAAAAAGTCTCATCTATTTTAATAATACAATTACTATTAGAATCTCGAAAATAAAGATTTTGTTGCAGTTGGATATGTTTTTATTTAGATATTTTAACTTTGAATTCTCTATTTCAAAGAAATTATAGAGAATCTGTTGTAAATGCTCTTAGAAGCCATGAAACATTAACATTTTCTATTGTATGACTTATTGCAGCAAATATGTATGTCTCTCTCTCTATTATATATATATATATATATATATATATATGTGTGTGTGTGTGTGTGTGTGTGTGTAAATAAGCCGAAGGCTATTTTGAGAAGTGGTAAATAATTTGAGAAGTAAAGAAGTGATTCTAGCTTGGTCAAGATTGGATTTGACTGGTAAATAATTGTAGCTTTAAACCGGTCAAAAATTACGGTTGTGAGAAAAATAGATGAGGTAGTTTTGTAACTTTTACAAATGCGCCAAACAGATTCATATATGAACCTATGCGATTCACATATGAACCATATGTTCATATGTGAACTCGTATAATTAACATATAAACAATTTTAACCAATTCATATATGAACTAATCAACTGATTCATATATGAACCATTATTATTCACATATGAACCATTGTGATTCACATATGAACTAATTAACTTATTCATATATGAGCCTGTGTGATTTATATATGGACTATTTAACTGATTCATATATGAATCAGTTAATTAGTTCATATATGAATCAGTTAAATAGTTCACGTATGAAATCGTTTGCCACCTATTTGTAAAAGTTACAAAATTACCCTTCTATATTTCGCATACTCATGCGAGAAATTATCTGGTGCTTCATTGTCAGAGCCGCAAAATGTTGAACAGATGAAGTGTCTATGATCACTTCTCAAATATTTACCACTTTTCAAATGAACATTTCCCTATAAATATATAATTATAACTATACATAGATATAATATCTATTGTTACTTAATAAGTCAATAATAATAAACGGTTTAAATTATATTTTATACTAAAAAGAACTCTTTTTTAAATAACGCTCTACAAATACCATGTATAGTATGAGAAAGTTGACATGACATTGAACTCTCTCGATTGATTATATTTAATGGGCCCTAACCCATTTATGGCCCACTTGTAGCATGGGCTTGGGCCGTATCATTTGCTTTTGCTGCAATCTTTTTCTACCTTTGATTCGTGGCTCAATCTGTTTTTAAACATCGGTTTTTGGTTTGGGTCTTAAATTTTTAAGACTTTTTTTCTAAGTATTATTTTTCTATAGAATAAACGAAACATAACAATAATAAAATAGAAAAGATGAACCACGAGATGTAACGGGTTGTTTGGCTGAATGGTTTGGTGCAGAATGATTAAGAGTCTCTCATGATATAAAGCAAAATGAAACATAATTGTCTGGTAATTGTTTACAATTAAATTAGGGTGCTGAATGGTTAAGGGAGACCCTGGATACAAAATCATTCAGCGGGTTTTAGAACCATTAAAAGAAAAACTTTTTTTGTCAAACAAGATTCATTTTTTAACGATTCAGAGGCTGCCCCTTTAATGGAACTATTAAGAAGTAAACAAACAATGAAACAACCACTAAATCTGATATAGTTATTTATATCTCCATCATTAATCGGCTCACATAACGAATTAGATCGTTCATGCTCAAAAATCACAAACTAAAATTAAGGGTAAAATTGACATTTATTTAATTAAAATGCATAATAGTTATATATTTTTTTAAATGTTTGATTTTTTCATTGTGGATGCTTAGAGACCGTTTACTAAACGCTTACTTACCTTATATCACTTACCTTACTAAATGGGCATGCCAAAGACGAAAAAACTTACCCGGTAAAAGACATAATAATGACTAAAAACTTACCCGGTAAATGAGGAAATCATTCTTACTCAATAAGCGTTTACCAGGCAAAATACGTTTACCAACAATCCATTTTGGTACCCAAAAATGTTATCCAATAAGATAAATATGAATGACTATTGTCGGTAAGTGTTTGATAAACACACCCTTACTTTGTATTTTCTTTAATTAAGACGAACACAAGTATATATTTAGATAACGGTCATGTTACCGTTCTAAATTGAAAAGCGAAATTAATTTAAATCAGTTCGAATGTATGTTTCTTTATTCTTTTATTATTCTATTCTGAATCGTTTTTATTTTAACCTTATACACATTCCAACTAGGGTGTTCTTAACAAATATATAGGAAAACATGACGAATATAGATGTCAGTGTTCACCATGCATCTTCTATCGATTTATACTATTTATGTATCTGTATTCGTTTATATATGTTTGTACCCTTTAGAAAATAATATGTAGTAGCATTTATCTGAATTGGGTATTATTTAAAAAAATGAGCAAACATCATCAAGCTATAACTCTTAGATGTTAATCCACTGATCAATTAATATCAGTATTTGTATCTTACTTCTATAAATAGAAACTTACAGAATAAAATTAATATTATATTCTTCCACGGACTTTAAAAAAAAGAATTACATTACGTATGATTCATTTGTAAATAAATATCATGTGATTTTATCAGTTGCTATCTGTGAGGGATTTTTTTTTCTTTTTTCTGGTTTAACAGAGCAATGCAACCGTGTAACGGAAGGGAAAACATTCATATCTCGATTCAATCATGCAATTTTTTTGTCATTTTTAGACATGTATATGGTAAGGACAGAAGATGGTGACAAAGTAATGGAAACATTTTTCCTTTGTATACGTTGTGCCGTCCATCATCTGTCACATCAATCATAACACGTTCTATGTTATTTTCATTAAATTCAATTTTTAAATTGAACGTTAGTTGCGGCAATTGATTGAATTTTTTGTCAGTACGCAATAACTTATGCTTCGAAGTCATTGCACGTTGCTAGGAATCATTCTTGTTTTTTGGATTTTATAAGTAGCTTAAAGCTTTGCTGAAAGGGTACCAAACCGATACAATGCAATATCCAATGGCTAAAAGATCTACATGGTGAACTATATTGAAAAAACCGACATTACGATTGTCTACGTTTGCCATAGACGTAGTCGTTGATCCGACCCATCATTTGAAGCCGACATATTTGCTTGCCATTTCCCGAGTGGATAAACTAGACCAAAGGTTTGGGGGAAAGATATTCCCAACTGGTTCAGGGAACCCATTAATTATTGATATTGAAAATAAATGTATTTGTTATTTAATACTAAATGTTCACATATGTATATACATAAAGAGAGTTCTGGAGAAAACCCTAAAAAAAAAAATAAACTGAGAAATACTGAGGTAACCATTCATCTATACCGTATGCACATGTACGTACAAGTAATTGAAGTTGTTTCTTGGTTTTTATACACGCGTATATACATGACAAATTGCTTAAGAATTATTTGTATTCACATATACATATGACCTTGATGAACAATTACAAAAGTGTTCCTCAATTTTTCATCTTTTCAAGGTTTTTCCCTGAATTTAATCCTACATACATATATACATATGTATTTATTCTATTGTGCGCATGTGTAACACAAAAGAAAATTAATTTGGGATTGAATTAGGGATGGATAATACCATCCTGACCCTACTTGAGATATGAAGATAATGAGCCGTTTACTAAACGTTTACTTGTTAAGTACTTACCGGATAAATTTCTTTATCGAAAGAACATGACAAGGGCTAAGAATCTTACCGGGCAAGAGTGATGAGAATGATGGTTTCGGGAGAGTCTTACCCGATAAGTGAATTACGATGCTTACCTTTCAATGCTTTTTGATGTACTAAATCCTTACACATCAAAATAAATTATAATATTAACTCCTATAGATAAGCGCTTACTGGGTAAACATTTAGGTAATCAGCCCTCCGTTACCGCCCTCTTATCCATCAAAGCAAATCGGAGTATCTCGGCTCGTTAGAGTTGATATTCGCCGTCCCTAATGTTTACTCGAGAGTCGAAGCTCAAGAGGTCCCACCAGATCTTAAAAATGGAGGCAGAGGAGATGACGAGCCCCTGGGGCACCGCCCCCCGTTAAAACCGGTCAACTCCCTCCATTACGCACTCACCGCCACCCATCCAAACCACTTGTTAAAAATAGATTTTCCCTTTTTCCTTTTTAATCAAAATTAACAAAAACCAAATCTTTCTAATTTCTGGGGAAAAGGATCGACAAGTACCCAATTCCCCAGAAATCTTCATCATCATCTTCACCAAAACGCTATAAGTTTATACTTATGGTTCTTCACATTCCCTAATTTCCCCAATTTTATTTCGGAAAACAAAAATGGCCCATTTGTGCAGAAAATTGTTGCGTTTGAAGCTCAAAAGAACAATCATCTGGCGTGTAGCTGTTCTCCGGCGATGTGCTGGATCTCTTTGGGACCAAGTTCTTGCTTGTTGGATCGGAAAACCCATTCAATACCGTCAAATACTCGAATCCGGCCCTACCGCCACCGTCTGCCACCACTTCCCTTCCGGTGAAATGGGTTCTTCTTGCGGTGATGGTATTGTTTCCGGTGAAATGAGAACCGTCTCCGCCGTTGGTGATCGTAATAAAGACGCTTCTGATTTGGTTGCTTTGAAGATTACTCTTTTGGGAGATAACCTTATCGGCAAAACAAGCTTCTTGGTTCGATTCGATTCTAATTTTTTCGAGTACTTTTTCGTTTTATGATCAAATAAACAATACCCATTTGCTAGTTTCTTAATTAATCCCCTAAATAATTCGAATTTTTTAAGGCTAAGTACATCGGAAAAGAGAAAAAACACGACGATTTTCCGGCGACTGAAGTGAAGCAGATGGATAAAACTCTATCTGTTAGAGGTGCAAGAATTTCTTACAGTATTTGGGAAGTTGGTGGCGATGCATTTTCTGCAGGTAAAAACACAAGTTGTTTACTCGAATTCTGCACATTTTCTCGATCATCAAAATGTAACCAAATTGGATGATGATTCCGATTGCAGACGACTGCGGTTCCACGGCGGCAATTCGTGTGGCCTGTAAAGATTCTGTAGCTATCTTGTTCATGTTTGATCTAACCAGCCGATGTACATTGAATAGGTATATTGATATTTAAGGGTTTTCTTCGAATTCTTGATGAATTTTGAAATGGAAATTGATGATCGAATTAGGGTTTGTTTGATTTCAGTGTGATCGGTTGGTATCAACAAGCAAGAAAATATAACCAGGTGAATGAATGTTGAAATTAATCTTCATTTTGAAAGTTATTTCGAAATTGATGTTAAATGTTTTGTATATATGATTCCGGTGGTTGCAGACGGCGATTCCGGTGATGGTGGGTAGCAAGTTTGACGATTTCATTGAACTTCCGATTGATTTGCAATGGACGATCTCAAGCGAGGTAAGCTTTTCATCTTCTTTTATTTATTGCAGTTTAATTGCAATAATTACTATTTAAGCTTGTAAATAAAAAAGAAAATTCTAACAAAACCAATGGACTTTATTGCTTGATTGATTAATGGGGTTTTTGTTTATTTTTTAATAGTTTCATTAAGAGGCAACCTCTGAATCATTAAGATATGAATTTTGTTTGACAAAAAAAAAATTGTCGGTTACAAAACCCTCTTAATGATTTTGTACCATGAGTCTTCCTTAACCATTAAGAGCCCCAATTTCACTGTTAACAATTACCAAACAAATATATTTAATTTTGCACTATATCATGAGAGTCTCTTACTCATTCTGATCACTTAATCATTCTGCACCAAATCATTCAGCAACTGCCAAACAATCTCTAAGATCTTGGACAATTTTTTGGAATAAATAAGTCATTGGACATTTCAAAATCTGTTTAAATAACTCACTGGACTTTCTAAAACCTGTTAGATACATTCTTATGACCTATACAATTGGTTAATATGGTAAAATAATGGAAAACGTCTGGAACAAAACTAATGGACTTTCATATTTTGAACAATTAAGTCCCTAAACATTTTTTGAACAAAAAATTACTTGCATCTATAAAATGAAACAAATATACTAAAAAAAGTACATACATCTAAAAAAGATTGTTAATGAAATTTATTTTAATTAAAAATAAAATATATTCTAGATTACTTTTGTTTATGAAATTTACAAAAAAGTACTTGCATTTAATTTGTTGTTAGTGTTAATTGGTATATATGCATGTATTACTTATATCTAATTGATGGCTAACTTAAGATGTTATACTTTTGAACTTCAAATCAGACCTAAACGTTTTATAACACAGATTTTCGTATACTTTCTTTTGTTCTTTTTTAGGCAAGAGCATACGCAAAGGCCATAAACGCGACTTTGTTCTTTTCAAGTGCGTCGTACAACATAAATGTGAACAAAATATTCAAATTTGTGACGGCAAAGCTCTTCAATTTGCCGTGGAATTTGGAGCGCAATCTCAAAGTCGGGGAACCTATTATTGACTTTTAGTGTCGTTTTTGGTAAGTTGATGCTTCTTATGATCGTAAAAATGTTATTATAGATGGTAAGAAGTTTGGGTTGATAAAAAATCCGACAAACCCTAGATAGTTCGAAACTTTTAGATTTGTTGGTTTTGATTTTTTTTTTCGACTATCGGTTTCGATTGTACTGACGAGTATGGTGGTGGCTTTGCAAGTCACCCTGCTTTTCTTTTTCAATTGCGAAAAATGGTTTTAGAACGCAATTTGTTCAAGACGGTCGTCATTGGTATGATGATATTTTGAAACAATGTTTGGATTGTCGGTAGAATTGTCTTTTGATAATCGTCGGTTTCTGGGTCAACTTACGAGCATCGTCTAATCCCTCGGGCACCACAATAACTTAGAGTCGTTGAAAAATGTAATGTTATATAACTTTAAAAAAAGAGACCTCTAAACTTTAGTAACATTGTTTTGGTTCTACTACATATTGGGTTGGATTCATGTAAGCAAGACTGTTTTTGTGAGACACGATTTTTACATTTGAAATTTCACAACAAAATGTTTTGAAGGTAAAAATTTAACTATATTTAAAAAATAAGATAAATTTATAAAGTTCATTATTTTGTTATGAATCGGTTAGATATAATTTGAAAATACTGTTGCAATATTGTAAGCAAGACGAATGATTGTATAAAGAGAAGAATTAAAATGAGAATGATAAGAAGAGATTTGAATTTTTGATCATTTTTAATCTTAAAATCACCTATTAATTGCGTTTGATATGAGGATTGATTTGGTGCATCCCATTTTTATTTGCATCCATTGATAGAGACGTCTTATTATTTTTCTCATCTTAATTCTCTTTCTCATTAGAATCAAATCGTGATAAGCAATACATGTTATCTAATAACAAATATTACAAATAATTTATTATATATTATAAGCGTACTCGTGTAATACAACAAGATACATATAAATTTTAATGTTTCGTTTTATAACAGGGTTTTGTATGGTTTTGAAAAAACGATAATATTTTTATATTTGAATAAAATATAAATTTGAAGATCTATAAAAATTAATATCAATATTAGTATCAAATTAACATTTAAAAATTCTTTTTTTTGTATAATTTTTTAGTATAATTTAATTTAAGTTTAACAAAAAAGTAATTTATTTTAGGTCTAATAATATAATTTATTTACAAAGATAATAATTAAGCTCAATGATTATTTTAATTATGTTTTACGTTTTTTATATTTAAAATGAGATGTTTATATTCTATTTGATTATGTTTATCTTATACTTGATTATATTTATCAAATTCAAACATATAATTTTAAAAAATTATACTAATAAACCGTATACTTATAATTTTAAACTTTAAATCATATATAATATTAAATAGTATTAATATATATTAAAAAAGATTTTTAAATTATTTATCTAAATAATTTATAATATAGTATAGATACGTGAACATTATCTTGAAAATGTTCCCCTGCCTCTGAGGAGTAGGGGTGAGCAGCGAAATCAGATACCTACTCGTGGAACCGAAACTGCCTTAAAACTGTCGGTTTCGTCCGGAACCGATATGAGTGGTTCTGGTTCCTAAGATACGGAACCGATTGAGAATGGTTCCGGTTCCGGTTCTCAATTTTTTGGAACTGTTACCCGCCGGGACCGGTAACCCGGAACCGGCAGGTACCCAATATTTTTCAATTAAAAATAATAATTATTTTTTTTAATACTAAATTTAAATTAGTTCAAGAACTTAGAACTCTAGATTAGATTTTTGGTCCCGCCTCTGCGTCTCATCGACTCATACTCTCAGGCCTGAGGCCTCTCACGGACCGTCTTCATCGAAATATAGTATGTAATCGTTAAACTTTAAACATTTACAATTATAGTATGTAATCGTTAAACTTTCAACATTTAGTATTAGTCTATTATGGTTTGTAATCGTTAAACAATATTTGTAACTATTATTCCATATAATTTGTATTCTTGTTTATTTATTTAGTGTTTTGGCAATATTTTATTTTTTATTTCTAAATAACAAAATTTTAATATTTTAGGAACCGGAACCGGTTCCTGGCGTTTCCGGTTCCAAAAATTCAAGACCGCTCTAACCGGTTCCGGTTCCGGTTCCAATATCTCAAGAACCGGAGGTTCCTGTCAAATAGGACGGGTACCCGCCTATGCTCACCCCTAAGTGAGGAGTGGTATCAAATTTGAATATGTTTAGATGGCCCTCACAGTTATGAAAAGTACACTTTTGGTCCTTCCTCTTTCACTTATTTGGGTAATCAAACGACAGACAAATATCCAATTTCTTCATGACACCCCGAGCAATGTAATAAATGAAGTAAAGATATTGTAAACTACTGGTTTTTGACCAAAATGACCCCAACATGTCACATCAGTTACACCTATATTTCATGTGTATCATGTGAACCCAACTTCCAAAGTCGTTTTCATCTGCACTCTACAGTCACGCTAATATGGTACATGGGTTTAATGGCGTCGTCGGTTGCTCAACCCCACCATGGACCCATGTTCTTCCATTTGATCAATTTATCTGGTTTTAAGTAGATTGTCATACACTTATTACACGTATACATAAAATCGTGGAAATGAACGTGAAGACTATAAAGTGAATGGACAATAAAGTAAACTTTTGTCTTTCTCCCTTTCTTATAAAATTAAAGCAGATTTAAGTTACCACTTGCTTCAGGTTATGACGTACAGTATCATCACCTTTATCCTCGTTGTAATACATACAAAGGATGGTGCAAACATAAAACATTATCATTTTACGAGAATGCAAAATAGCTGAGACAATCAACCATCAGAAATATGATAAACTGGTGATACACACATGATTGACATACAAAAACATCCTTGGTTGTGGGCCAAGTTGTTTGTACGCTATTATGTCCGGATATAACGTCATATGTGATGGTTGTTTGTTCACGTGTTCTCGCGTTTTAAAAAAAATGATATTGTTCTCGTTTGAACCTCACATATCTCTCTCTCTCTCTCTCTCTCTCTATATATATATATATATATATACACACACACACACATATATACATGGGGTTGGGTTCACATGAGACCCAAAGTTTTTCGTGAGACCTATAAGACCAATTTATGTTCATTGATCAACTTTATAAGCTAAATATCTAATGGTCTAAAGTTGCACGGTGACAATTTTGTGATTACTGAGAAGTCTCGTGGCAATTTTGTGATTATGAATGTTCAAATTGTAGATCTAATCCAAGGGTTGAGAATTGGTCTTACTAGTCTCACGAAAAACCATTGGTCTCACGTGATCCTAAATCTCTCTCTCTCTCTCTCTATATATATATATATATATCATTTTTCAAGATGAAAATTTATGCATAACAAACTAAACTTTCCGGACTCCTGATTTGATAATATAGACCATACAACCTAAACAATTATCCACATTTAAAAACTCGCATGTTAAGATCTGATATGGAGGATACCATCAAACTAATTAACACGAAAACGACTTCTGGGACCTCTTGGCACACATCTTCTCCATTAACTGACATATATCCAACAAAAGGTCCAATCTGTTTGGCACATATTTAAACAACAATACATATACAATCAAGGTCCGATTATATATCCTTCACGTGGAACCCCCAACTCTACGATCATTACAAGTATCATCGTCGTAACTTCTCTATATATATTCAAAGCGTCCATCTTGTCACAAATATCGATGATCAGAACGTCTACAAAATCAGTTAATTTTATATTGACAGCCATATGTTAATATTTTATAAACAAACAAATAATATTGGGTTTTTTTTTTGTAATTTTCAACATTATATTTTAAAATGGTATATATTAATTTAATTTAATTTAATTCAATTTAAAATACCCAAACATACAATGTGCAACCAAAGCAAAAAGGGGTTGACACATTCTTCAAGTTTCCCAAACCTTGCAAGAGAGATCTCATGCAACATGGAGGATACTTGGAAAGTATTTTAATTTACTTGTACCAACCTTTTAGGAATGGGCATGTGAGCATTCATTTATCAAACCCACCACCATCATTTCTCTCTCGTAGCATTTTGAATTATATGCTAAAAATTCAATTTTGAACTACAAGAATGGTGTTTAACTGGTTTATGATTGGGGTTTAAAGGTTAAAAGTGTCTGAAGGTCTCAAGTAGGGGTGTTTATCGGTTGAAATCCGATGAATTTAGGTGGATCCAATCTGATCCAATCATCCATTGGATGTTGGATTTTGTCATCGGAGACTGTCATCCAATAATCAACCGATCCAATTAAAATTGGAAATTCGATTGTGGTCGGTTAGTTTTAATTGGATCGGTCGGTTTAAATTGGACCAGATGACTTTTTGTACACTCCTAGTCCAGGTTCGAATCCAATGAAGAATAAAAATCTTCTTGTGGCCACAGAGATTAAAGTAAGATGACTCCGGACTACCCGGTAAGTGAGTGGTCGCCCTGGAGTCGGCTCGAATGGCAAATTAGATATCCAGGTTAATTAAAAAAAAACGGTCTTATTTCTTCGATTGCATGGTAAAACGACAATTCCTTTACCGATGATATAGAGAGAAGAAGAGGCGACTGGCAAATATAGAGGGAAAATGTTCCCCCGACAAAAAATAGTCAAACCCGAGTTCCACCATATAGTCTTAGAGACAAACAAAAAGATTATTATTCCTTCGGTCTTAAAATAAATGTCTATGTTACTATTTTAGTTTGTGTTAGAATAAGTAAGCTTTCAACAGTATTAGCCAACTTTCTTATTTTACCTTTAATTATGAAGCGGAAAAATTAAAGGTAAAACTATTAATTTGTTAATTAATAAATATAATTATTATATATTTCTAAAATTGTTTGTCTTTTTTTATTATGGATATTTATTTTGAAAAAGAAAGAGTATTATATTATTGAATTGTAACGTTTTTTATTCGGTCTGAATTTTTTTGATCTACTGCTATATTCATAAATTAGCATTTACATGGTTTTTTTCGAGACAAATTATTTCAAAAGGCGATTTAATTTAACTCAAATCTTATTATAAAAAGTATATGTTCAAAACCATACTTTAGGGTTTTGTAATTTTGAAAATGTTTTTTAATATGTGTAATATTAATGTGATCCCGATTATTATTTATGTTATTTGACATTTATTGAATTTATGTCTAATGTATCTTTAATGCTTTGAGTAAATTTTAAGGTTTATAATTCCAATTTTTAAAATAAATGTGTAGGTTATTCTTGTTATTATTATATTGATAAAAATAGTAATAATTATATATAAACGAAGAATTATCGTGTGAGAAGTAGAGTTAAAGTGAGGGTGTAAGAAGTGATATGTATCATTGATCACCTTTAATCTCAAACTCACCTATGAATCTCGCTAGATATGGGGATTGATCTGGTGCATTTCGATGCATCTCATCCTAATGTGCACCTAAGGGTGGAAATCCGTTCTTACATTTCTCACTTTGTCTTTTTTTTCTCACCGGAACTTAACCCTATACACACGCACACACACATAAATATATAGGAGAAAAATCATGTGAAAAAGAAAGTTATGGTGAGAAGCGTAATAAGAGATTTGAACCATTAATCACTTTTAATCTCGTGTCCACTCATGAATTGTGTTTTATAAGGGAAATTGATCTGGTGCACCTAATTAATGTTGACATTCAATGAGGATTGATTCAAGAATGAAGATATATTCTTACAATTCTTACTATAGCGTAATTTCTAATTGAAACCCAATCATATATATATATCTATACTATATTATAAAGCATTTGGCTAAAACTCTTAAAAACTCTTAAACTCTTAAAACTCTTAAAAACTCTTAAAACTCTTAAATCCGTTCAT